>NW_015670068.1:0-840 GCF_001515625.1 Sinocyclocheilus rhinocerous
ATATATACTTTTTTTTTCAGCATTGAGATTACAACATATCACACGTTTTTTAGATTTATGAATGCGGTGGTCAATCAAAGTTGAAGACAAAGTCAGCTGAAAATGTTCAATAAATAAAGTGCAGATACAATGTAAATAACAGGTTGATTGGCAGTGTAGAGAGCTTCAGTGATTATAAGGAGTTTTTGCGAGAGAGCAGAACTTGTGCACTTTAATAATGGGGGAACATTCTTTGCTTGCTTTCTGATTATGAAATTTGCAGCTTTAATAACAGTTTTGTTTCTCATGCTGCTAGGGCAACCATTGTTTCTTGATTTTCTAATGCGTAAACACAAATTCATATATATGGTTCTCAACTTGTTTTGTCTGTGCAGTCTGTAAAAAATGATGGTCTTTTCCCCCCAAATTTTTTTTAATCCATTATAAATAATTATTAGTGCAAAATCAAGGGGAGTAACTGACAATAATGATTGAAAATGAGTATCAGGTGTAGCAAAGTTTTAGGCATTTTCAAAGACATTAGCAAAGTTTTGGCATGGTTTCCTTGCCAAAAACATCAGAAAGAGTGAAAGGCACTCAACTTTTGAACAAGCATGGCAACTTTTTTTTACTTTGTTGTTAAGTTTTAACCTAATCAGTTTAACTGAAAACTAGGGCTGTCAAAATTAACCCACTAATTGTGTAATTATTCTGTGCAGAGTAGCAAACCACTATTTTGCACTGGAAGTGCAAGCAGAGCAGAGGCAGCGCAGGAACTGTGCATATGCAGAGCAGGAGCAGCACGCACCCGTTGTGCTTTCACACTGGTAGCATTTGTCAAGTGCAGCTGAACCGCCACTT
>NW_015670069.1:0-2479 GCF_001515625.1 Sinocyclocheilus rhinocerous
TACAATGCATGTGATGATGTTATAGGTAGCATATATGGAAATATCACTGGAGATAAAGGGCCATCTGTGTCATATATTATATTTGCTTATGGGAAAGGTTAATTATTTTATGCAAATGCATTTAAGCATCACACGAGAATAACAAAGTTTTAGTTAGTTTTGGGTTATTACCTTGATACAGATCAACTGAACTTTTTATTGGACAGCAACAGAGGAGAAGATAAAACAATTACTGGACCATTTGCTTTCTACAGGTCACGCTTGTGGCATAATGCAATAGAATTCATGTGGGCAATTTCGGAGATAGCCTCATTCAATTCAATTACACCAGCTCCTGTTTGGCTGTCTGAGAAAGATGATAGCGTGTCCGATAGAAGACAGAGGAGGAAAGGCGCTCCCCCTTTGTCTCCTCCTCATCTCTTTCTCTCTCCTCTTGTAAAGGACAGAGTGTGATGAAACAATGATGGATAGACTCTGAAAAGTGCATTATTCTATATACATTATTTATTTATTTTTTTTACATAATGCAATCATCATGAAATGCCCCGGATTCTGTCAAACACATGGATATTACTCCTCATAATGGGACACATTCTCTCTCTCTTGTATTTTCTCCCTTTCTTTGCCAGTAGCTAGCACAGAAATATTCTCTATTGAAATAGTCATTCTCAGTCCTATTTTTTTTTGTTAATAGTAGGGCTGTTTTACAATAATATTTTACTGCCTCTCCATGACATTTATTAGGCTTCTTTAAAGTGTTTGTTTAAGCAAACAAAAATTGCTTATAATACATGAAGGCCCAGTTTAACTTTATATAATATGTGCTAAGAACAAAAACTGGCTTGAAACTGGTGCTATTTAAACAAACAAAATCTTTTACTGGTTTCTTTAGATTGGGTTAAACATACCGAATCAAACGGTACCCAATTTTCGGTTACACTTTATTTTACAGTATGTATACAGTACTTACCTTAGAAAGTAAAAAAATCAAGGTTCAGGGTCAGTACTTAGTTGTTACCCAATTATTGTGATTGTTATGATAAGTATATAGTGTGTATATGCGAAACAGGACTGTAAAATAAAGTGCTACATAATTTTCCTAACACTACAAAACATAAAGAACCGCTTCCGGGAAAGTTATGAAATTTGGCACAAAGATAGAGGACAGTCTCAACATTAAACATAACAAATTTGGATTCTCTAACTTAAACTCTCTAGCGCCACCAACAGGCCAAATTTGCACTCATATTTCTGCTAATAACTTTTGAACCGTAGGGGCTAGAAACAAAATTATTTTTTCCTCTGATTCCTTGACTCATTGTTTAAAACGGCATTACCTGTTTAAAAAATTGTCACACTATTTAGAATTTTCTGGAAATAAAAATCTACTTTTACAAACAGTTTTTTACTAAAAGCAGGGCTATTTTACAGGGCTACTTTGCTGCCTCTCCAGGACATTTAAAGTCTTTGTTTAAACAAACCAATAGTGCTTATACAATTTATGAAATATGAAAGTCCAGTGCTACAGAACAATTTCCCCCAACCTCTGCCTTTAAACTTTATATATAATGTGTGCTGAGAACAAAAACTGACTTGAAACTGACTGTCTGTGGCATTATGTAAACAAACAAAAGCATTACTGCATATCGGTTAACATTGCTGCTATCATCCCATTATACCCCATTACATTTAATTAGCTTTTTACATAGTAAACATATATGAATTTATAACAAAGATAGGCTAAGTTTGTTAACTGCATCCACTGCAGTCATCATGTCTATAAAGTAATGCATTTTAGCATTTTAATTGTGTTAACCACTGTTAATCTTGTCTTGCAGAAAAAAAAGCTTAATTGTAATTTTACTACATTATTACATATCAATAATATTAAGAAATGTATAGAAAATTACAAAAAAATTACTAAAACATGTTTGATTTTCATCTTAAGAAATGAACCAACCACACTTACCTGGGGGCTCAAATTGCACCACCAGCTTATTATTTTGGCTCTCTCAAATGCTTTGAAATATTTAAACCAAAATCTACATATAATTCAGCTCATAAAATTCATAATGAGTCAATGGTCATAGTCGACCATTTAATAAATGTGGAATTTGAAGTAAAACTCTTCTGTACAGCCTTCAAGTGGGTGCCAGTCTTTATTTTGGCAGTGGTCTTCTTTTTCAGGAACTATATTATGTACAGTAGTTGCGTCTGACACGGCTTTGATGCTGCCAGGCCTCATGCTGGGAGACCAGTGGCAGTCTGAGTTAATGCCAAACCTGGGCTGTGTCACCCTGATCTGCTGTGATGTGAGCACACATATGAGTGAGTTCAAGTAGGCCTGGCAGTGAAACATGGACTTTTCTTTTGATCACATCACTGCTCAGCTTTGATTTTTGCATGGCAAACATGAAAGATGAAAAGAAAGAAAAGCAAAATTGTTTTGTGAAAACCAAAATTTGAAGCTGCACACAAT
>NW_015670070.1:0-558 GCF_001515625.1 Sinocyclocheilus rhinocerous
CAAAAGCCCATAACGCAATTACTACAACTTAAACAAAAATGAAAAAAATGCAATAATAAAAGCAAAATCTAAATTTTAATAATAAATACAATAATACTACAGGTATGTAAAAAAATACAAAAATAACAACGGCGGTACTCAAGTGTTTTATTGCATAATAAGACAAAACTCATATTTCGATATGACATTAAGTATTAGTTTAAGGATTTATTTCTCTATGGCATTATTGGTCAGCAGGAGAACATATAGAGCGAGTCATTTGCATTTTGGGCTGATCTATTTCTTTAACACAGTGACATCATGCACACAACGAATGATGTCACTGTGTTAATTTAATAAAGTGGTTTTAAACACAAGTAAGTGAGCTCCAGCCACAATGAGTCCTTGGAGAGCGTTTCAATGAGCACAGACACCTCTGGCCTTTGGAGGTCACACGCATCGCGCCAGGTTCATGCTGAGTGCGTGTGACTTGGGGTTTGTGTGTGTTAATAGCCTGTGTGCTGAGGGCTCTCGTGTGTCTTTCCAATGAAGCCACCCCATGCACGCTCTCACTCACTC
>NW_015670071.1:0-686 GCF_001515625.1 Sinocyclocheilus rhinocerous
TATATATATATATATATACTGTGAGCTCCAGACAGGAATCAAACAGCGGCAGGGTCTGATTGCACACAGCTGCTGGAGGATGCAGAGTCTGGTCAGTGCAGCTGGAGACGCTGATAACACACAGTCATCATCACACACCAGCTCAATGCCTTCAGACTCAAAGCTTTACAGATGCTTAGCTTGCAGACGCCCGCTGAGTCCCTGGAAGAGCTTGTCTGAAGTTGGATTCTCTTAGTTTCCTGTTTATAACTGTGAAGTTGCTTTAAAACAATATTGTATAAAGTGCTATAAAAATAACCATTTTCACAAATTCAAATTTTTTGTAGTTTACACCGACAACAACGGTACATTTTCAAAAACTTGCACTTTGAAATCTGTTTTCAAAAGCTTGCATTTTCATGTTGTAAATGAATGGCCATACTGCATAAAAAGTTTTCTGTTTTAGTTAACAGTGTCGTGTAAATGCCCCCTTAGATCTCAGAACTGCTTTTTAATGGCAAAGTGACCATTATGAGCTAACCAAACACTGAGTTCCTGAAGCGCTGTGCTCTGAACAAACACACGTGTGTCATGCGTGATGTATGTAAAATCAGCGTCAGGCTGGTGTGTGGAGGTGAGTCTGATTAGTATGTCTTTGCTTTTTGTCTTCTGTCCTGTCTGACATGAGCGTCAGCTGACCTCTGTCC
>NW_015670072.1:0-721 GCF_001515625.1 Sinocyclocheilus rhinocerous
TCCAAAACAAATACAAAACAAATGTCCATACTATGCAAGTCAATAAGAAATGAAACATGTTGGTTACCAGCATTTTTCAAAATATCTTCTTTTGTGTTTCACAGTCATACAGATTTGAAACAACATGCATACGACAGAATTTGAACTAACACTTTAACATCTGTCTTTTTTTCTTTTTTGCCATTTAAACACTTTCTTGTTCATTCAGTCATGGTGACTTTGTAATCTCCTTTCACAAAGTTTCCAGAAATGAAACCTGGCTCTAGTTTTAGATGTCGTCAAGGCAGTTTCTCTAGCAGAAATGATTGCATTTGGCTGAACTAGTGAGAACTGCAGTAATTCAGGAGAGATTTCTCATTTCACACTAATAAATTCAGGTGAGAGCAGATACATCACCGTAACAAGCTTGTCTGTGTTTGTATAAATGATGCATCGCTTGGTGTCTGGACTACTTTAGTAGATGAGTGCATGATGGAGAGCGCTTTCATGAATTCAATGTTTAATATAATATAAAACAATATAATACCTAATAATATAATAAAATGTAATGTAATAAACCTTGAGTAGCAGCCACGAAAAAAAGTTTTAAAGTAGGAGGCTGAAGATGGGCAGGTCATGATGTCAATATAGAGGAAGTGACCTGATGAATTATTAATTAGCCCACACGTTTTCAGTCGTTACCTAATTAATATTCAAATATTCCAAACTTTCACCTTGATAT
>NW_015670073.1:0-829 GCF_001515625.1 Sinocyclocheilus rhinocerous
TATATGAAAAATAATCTTGAATAACTCCAGTGTGGTTAACAATCAAACTTCACACAGATTTTTCTTTTGTTTATTTATTTATTTTATTTTTCATAAATTATATATTTTTTAAATTGCTTGTGAAGTATCGTTAAGGGTAATGCATCTATTCCAGTTGTCAGATTTGTTGCTGGTCATATTACAACTGACCTATTGATATAGGCAAGTTGAAATATCCACCGTATCCATCAGTTGTTGTACATTTGTTGTGTGGCAGGTTTGCATGCCTGTGTTTGCATGTGGGCCGTTACCCCTTTGCTGTGCTCCCATCATGCAGTCAGCTGCTGTAAGCAGCCTCATAAGTGAGGGAAACCCCAACAGATGATCAGCAAGCCCAAACAATGCATGCCCTTCAGCGCTAACCTTAGGGTTTTCTGTGGTCATGCATACAGAAAAGTAGTATATTGCAAACCTACAGTATACTGCAGAAAAAAAGAGTAGTATGCCTTTGGGACATAGTCGGAGATTTAATTGCTAACCCACTCAGTTCTTTTAGGTCAGGTGATTAGATGATACTGGTTGCATCTGATTAGGTTGTATTTTTGTTGGATTTTGGCTGAAGGTGACATACTAGAGTATGCCAAAATAGTCAGGAAACATCACTTATTTACTATAGGAATTGCCCCAGTCTCTCAAAACTGAATTATAGTGAAATTACTCCCTTCAGACCTCACTTTTAAAATTTGGAATTGATATGAAAATACAAGTTGAATTTTTTAGCATATGTTGGCCAATGGCCACACAAGACTAAGCCAGGTTTTTAATCCAGTCGCTTTGTTGATGGTGATTT
>NW_015670074.1:0-563 GCF_001515625.1 Sinocyclocheilus rhinocerous
GCGATTCAGCTGGGCGAGTCAGGGCTGGTGGCTGGAGGTACGTGTGTATTCGCACCACAGCAGATCATGTTTACAGGAAGTGCAGCCCTTTGCTCTGATTTGTTCTGAACTCTCTGGGCCTGTTTTTGTCTCTGTGTGTGTGTGTAGGTCGGGTAGGGACCCCTCACTTCATGGCTCCTGAAGTGGTCAAGCGAGAGCCGTACGGGAAGCCGGTGGATGTTTGGGGTTGCGGGGTCATTCTCTTCATCCTGTTGAGCGGCTGTTTGCCTTTTTACGGCACAAAGGAGCGTCTGTTTGAAGCCATTGTGAAAGGAAAGTACAAGGTACTGCGTGATTGACAGAAGCATGTCACTCGACCTCCAGAGCACTGAAGACACGTCAGGTGGAGCGATTTTAATGTCAGAACCTTCCTCTTGTGTTTGGGACAGAATGAGAAACCTGTTCCCAATCATAGATGTGCGACAGTAATTCTAAGATAACTTTTGACCAAACACAGCATTGCATACACTACCAGTCACAAGTTTTTGAACAGTAAGATTTTTAAAGAAGTCTCTTCTGCTCAC
>NW_015670075.1:0-1366 GCF_001515625.1 Sinocyclocheilus rhinocerous
TGTCTTTCTAAAGGCTTCATTTTGAAGACATTTTTTTACACTCAAGTAAAAAGTACAGTTTTTGAGTTCATCTAGAGACTAAAGTCATCCTTTTGAAAATATCACAATTTTTATTTATATATTTATTTATTTACTTACAGACGTCCACATCCACTGTTGTGCTACTGTTGAAGCTGTGATCCGATTGGTCGTCACTGCTCTGATGGGCGTGGCTGCTGCAGCTGCTGCACTTCTTCTGGTCAATGACGTCAGATCTGCTAGAAGTTAAAAGAAAACAGAACAGCTATCATAAATATTCTGACATATATTGTAGTTTTAATTGTAAAGATGAAAATATGTGTGGTCTAAAAGTGTTTAGTGATGGTGAAACAAAGCTTTACTTACCAACGTTTCCCACTGGATTCGATCAGAAAGGGTTCATTACCCGAATCTGGTGTATTAGGGGCCATCTGGTGGCCAAAGCAATGAACATTCTGTAATGCTTCATTTTCTTCTTTAATACTATACAAGTATGCATTGTACATTTCTTTGTTACTTACACTGTTTTCTTACATTTTTAATGTTGCTATTTTATTATGTAATAGTGCTATTTTATTATATTTATTTTGTTTTATAATTGTTTGCAGCAACCATGAAAATACAAATGTAATATTTGTCACACCAATAAATCACCACAGAACTGAAACTGAATATTTAAGCACCGAACTGATATACATCTATGAATCATGCATATTGAATACATTAATACAAATACATGAATAATACATATTGTAACCGCAGGGATGCCATAATAAAATGATCAGAATTAATAAAAATTCAGATTCAGATTTAAATTATGGTTGAATATAAACATTTGCAGCATTAAACAGTTTATTGAAAAACCAAGTGTAAAGTTTATTATAAGGCAATATAAGTGCAAAAGGGACAGTTTCAGTAGCCTTAGTTCTGGAAGTATTTTTCCTATTTATTTTTTGCTATAAGGATTTTACTAAAATAGTAATATCTCACATATGAATCACAGCAGTACAAACTTTAGTCTGAAGTGGAAAAAAATACAACAAATAAACTTAACTTCACATGTACAAGTTTACATACAGAATCATCAAAAGTCCTTTTTCTTAAATAGAAAATGAAGATTTTAACTTCCAGAATCCACAACAAAGCTTTCAAAGTTATTATAGCTCTTTTCTTTTTGGAGAAAGACTAGTAATTCATGTCAACTTCTGTCACAGTAAAAGCTATGAATGGTGACTTTTTGTCCTTGTTTTGATGCTACAAACATTGATCTGCATCAGTGAGCTGAACTGACTCTTTGTTTCTGTTAAACCAGTGGTCGCCAACCCGTCGATCGCGATCGACTGGTAGA
>NW_015670076.1:0-522 GCF_001515625.1 Sinocyclocheilus rhinocerous
TATTGTCCTCATTTGTATGTCGCTTTCGATAAAAGCGTCTGCTAATTGACTAAATGTAAATGTAAATGTATTCTCCCCATAGGTTCTTAGGCTCTAAGAAGAAGTAGAATTATGCTCCCCTGTGAATAGGTTGCTTAGTAGGCCACTCTAGTATGACTTAGCACTGAAGTAAAAAATACAAGAAAATAAAAACCCTCCCCACCAAAATGAAGGGAGTTTCTGGGGTGAAAAGAGGCTGTAGCAAGCGCTTACATCAGGCTCTAAGTCTGGACTGATGACGTGACTGACATATTTCACTTAAACGCCATCTGACAGATCCAGCACAGGGCTTGTGGGCAGAGCTGCTGAATTCTGTGTACTGGTCATACTATATTATACATTTTGTATATTATTATTATTAATTTTATTTATTTTTTCAAAATGTTGTCCCTGGCTATATATTTTCTACACTTTTTTACAACTAGCTGAGTGTTTTATCATAATAAGATAATTAACAATTAAATCAATGTATAACTGCACAGC
>NW_015670077.1:0-1268 GCF_001515625.1 Sinocyclocheilus rhinocerous
GTAAATATTTCATCTATATTAAAAGCTTCAAAGTCAAATCTAAAATCACTGCAATATTTCAGATCCATAAAATATAAATATTTATGATTATATTATAGTATAGCTATATTATAACTGTCCAAATTTCTTGGGCCCCTGTAAAGCACGTTTCGGTAGTTACAGCCATAGTGACTCACTCTGGACACTCTGACCAGCAGCTTCCCTGGAACAGATAGAGCTGGTAAGTGTCTGTCTTACAGCTCACACACTCATCTCTGCTCTCACAGGCCTCGCAGTTAGCAGAACACCTCTCGCACAGAAGACTGGAGCTGTTCGCATAGAAACCCAGAGGACAGCGGTCTACACACTCGGCCTCCTGCTCCAACATGTATCCTGTTGAGAAAGCAAACAGAGGTGCGAAGAACTTACTAAGTAGGCAAATGTCTTATTTATTCATTATAAGTGCTTTTGAAGCAGGAATTAATTAAAAGGGAACTTTGGCCGTCTGTTTATCAGTTGGGAGGGAAAGGAAAGCTAACCTATACGTTACCGGTAGCACATGTGATGCAATTCTGAGCCTTGGGACCGTAACATGTCAGGCAGGATCTATCACAGTAACGGCAAGTGCGACTTTCCCCTTAAAAAAAGACATGATTATTATAACTGTTAGTTTTCTTAATCTACTACTTTTTTGATGTCAAGAACCCCAAAGTGATCCCCTTACAAAACTAAAGCCATTTATTAAAGAAATATTTACATAAAATTGATTAAATTAGATGAAAAACTTCAAATTTCAAAACTTGAATGAAAATGAGAACTGATATATATATATATATATATATATATATAAATGACAAGAGCACATACCATTACTAAAACCTAAAATGAAGTTAAAATGGAAAAATTAAGGTAATATGGTAGTATTATTTATATACTATTATAGTATTTATTAAAAATAAGTCATATTAATAAATACTATAATAGTACATAAATAATACTACCATAACACTGGCGAGGACCTTCTTAAAATATAAAGACAGCTGTATTGTCGTGTATGCATGCCAATAATGTGCAATAAAAATATCACATGGGAAAATTAAATAATTGAATCTTTATTGTCATTAAATGGAAGCCAAAGCAAATTCTTTTTTTTTATTTGGAAAATATTTACTTTATATTAAGTTGAAAATGTGTCTTTTTATTGGTTTTCCAAAGCAGTTTTACAGAGATTGTAACACAAACCCCAGTTTTTACTGCTAAGAAAATATAAATGACTAATTAGATGATTT
>NW_015670078.1:0-527 GCF_001515625.1 Sinocyclocheilus rhinocerous
TTTGGTCCTCAAACAGCCTGCAGTGTGACAGACGCAATCGTGACTTGTCAGCACTGACAACAGATGGCTGGGACCACCAAAAAAATAATAAAATACAGTGACATGAAAATAACATTCATACAACTGTGTGTTCTAACATTTTTATGTATGACTTAATATGCCTTGTTATTCACAATGCATGGTGGTTAGGATGCTGGCATGCTGTCATTTTCCCCTCTCGTTGCACACATTTCCTACTTTCATTGCATCTTTATTCAAAATATGCAAAATGACATACTAGAAGGCAGCTTGTTGGTGGGATATCTGAATGGCTAGTCAACAATCAGATGCATTTCTCTCAGATATTATAAATTTTAGTTATTTTTATTTATTAATTTCTTATTGAAATGAATGTATTTCTATTTAAATAAACATATCTATATATCTATCAAACTATCTATCTAGAAAAATAAAGTTTGAAATAAACACATATACACACATTCATTTTAAACATAATATTTTTCTGTTTATTAATGCAATGCAAATGA
>NW_015670079.1:0-764 GCF_001515625.1 Sinocyclocheilus rhinocerous
TTGTTATGTTACTAGTACTTATTTTAGTAGGCCTACTTATTTACAGTAGTGATTCATATATTTTACGTCTAATATTAAGTATTTTATGTTACTCACTGTGATAGTGACAAGAAACAATTCCAAATATTTTCCTATTTTTTCCAGTGAATTCTATAGGGATACATGGTTCAGACATTAACAATTCACTTCTGATTAGTATGTGTTGCAAATTTTGCTGGTATAGTTCAGTTTTAATAAGTAAGTATTCACTATGTACTTAAGTTCTTGTGTATATATATATTCCAGTTTCATAGTACCAATTGAATAGCCTACATACAAGCTACCTATTTATTAGACCAGTGTGTGTTCTGTAACTAGTGCGATAGTATCTACTATGATCGACAATAATGTCTCATAGATATGACTATGTACTGAATAGATAGTGCACTATAGCTACAGTACTATTAAATCGGGACAATTGGGATAGTTATTAGTAACTTTAGGCTAATATATGTGAATTGTTTATTTTTAAATAAACTGAAAAAGATAGCAATGGGTGGAATTAGCTATAGCCTACTAAAAACAAGTAGGCTACAAGTAAATTACTACTTAATTTGAAGGAATTAATGTTAAAATACCTCCCATAGAGACAGATTGAGATTTGCCTGCGTACTGAAGGCAGACGAACAGTCCTCTACACCTTCATATACTCGTTCTTTAGGCGGCTTAACCGGGTCCCGTGACTCCGGATGATGAGCGACAGCAGCTCGTGTTTGTCCTTCAGT
>NW_015670080.1:0-1531 GCF_001515625.1 Sinocyclocheilus rhinocerous
AGATTAGAAGAAACATGGGGTGGTTTATTAAGAAGTTAAGCACTCATTTCAATTCTGCCTTCAGTTAATCGTCACTTATTTGAACTGGATTGTACATAAGCTTAGAGATGAAAATGTTACCTGTAGAAAAAAGTATGTTAGAGACTTCAGCCATTTCAGTCAATGCTTTCTGAATCAACAAATACCTTGCACTCTTTAACTGAACACAACTGTAATATGACCTAGTTTAGAAATTATATTCCCATGAGAAATCTGCCTTCATCAGACACTTTTATAATGGTGTATCCTTGTTTTCCATGCGTGTATACAGGTTATCAGAAACATTTTGAGCTGCCTTAAAGTTCACTGATTTCAGATGTCGACTGATTCTCGTGGCACTGTCATTGCATTTCACCACAGTCTATAGATGAGTCACTATTGTGAATGCAACCCACAAAATATCCTCTAACCTAAGGACGAATTTGATATTTTTCTTTTGTTCTTTTCTTTTTCGGGTATATATTAGGGTGGCTTTGTATGAAATACCCGACTGAAAATCTGTGAACGTTTCACTATTGTTTCTGCATCTGTAAATCAAATGTTGTACTCCTATTAAAGCTGAATGACATATGTGAACATAAATAAAATATAATGTTTTCATTTGTTTAGTTTAATTAGTTTCACCTTAGTGCATTCAGAATAACATAATAGAAAACATAAGTACCATGTAGCCTGTTTTTGTATATATAGCCTACCCTGTGATTTTTGGAGTACTATGTAAATATCATGGTATATGAATTTTAGTCTCATGGTATTTCAAAGTAAGTTTCAATGCAAGGGTTTGCGAATCATTTGATTTAGATCTTCTGAGCGGGTTCGTGAATCGTTTGATTCAGATCGGAACCTCGGAGCGGGTTTGTTTGATTCAGATCCGAATTTCTGTGCGGTTTCGTTTATCTTTTGATTCAGATCGGAACTAAGAGGGTTCATGAATTTTTTGATTCAGATCAGATCGGAATTTTGGAGCCAGTTTGTGAATCTTTTTATTCAGATCGGAACGTCAGAGCGCGTGTCATTTGATTCAGATCGAGACTTTGGAACCGGTTTGAACATCTTTTTTCCCGATTTCTTTTTTATGAAACAGTACAAAACATCAAACCATTAAGGCAGTACAGTTATAAAAACAAAAAAGAAAAAAAAGTAGGCCTATACATAGACATACCTGGAAAAAAAAAAAGTAATAAAAAAAGCTCAGAGTCATGACCATGACTAACAACGCCCCTAGCGGTTATAAAATCACTGTAAACCACGACACTGCACTTACAAATTGCATAAATATGAGATTCATGTTTTAAATAAGAACTGGAATATAGAAATATATGAAATGACAGAAAAAAACACAACATGGCTTTGTTTGAAACCATTTTTGTGAGCAAAATAGAGCAAAAAAAGACAATATTGTCTCTACTATTTGAATCACTTATCACACAATATTTATTTCTTGTTTATTGAATTGTTGCCCTGACACGAAGAAAAGTCTGCCACAGACCAT
>NW_015670081.1:0-539 GCF_001515625.1 Sinocyclocheilus rhinocerous
TATCCTTTGTTTTTTATGGTGGTCTACAACAATTAAAGAGAATTTCATAATTTAACTGACTAATTATTGGCAAAGTTATAGTATAAGAAATAATGAATAAAGAAATAAATAATACTGATTGTTGTGTTTGACTGCCAGCACTGGGGGGCGCTGTGATATTTCTGACGCCAAACAGATCGTCGCTCTGATTGGTCGAGGACTAAGCGCTTCGTCCAATGACTAGAATGTCCCCGTTTTCAAATCGACTCGGAGATATCAAACACTCGGCCTGATTAGAGATCTGGTAAGATGATGATAATGCTTCCTAAAGATTATGATCTGTTTATTTTTTTAGAATTTGTATCAAGTTTGTTTATTCCTTTTCGGATGTTGCTTATTACTAATATTCCGTGTCAACGTTTATATTTGTGTTACCATAGCAAAACGTTCGTTGCAGTTGTTAGTTACAAAGTGAGTTTCTTCTAGTATTTTTATTCTGTTATGTAATATCACTAATCCAGAACTATTATCAGACATATTTATATAACTTATCTGTATTG
>NW_015670082.1:0-585 GCF_001515625.1 Sinocyclocheilus rhinocerous
AATAAACTGCCAAGGTCCTTCCTTAAAATGAGGCCAAACTTAATTATGTGCTCCAAAACTTCACATTTTTAATGATTCAATTTTTTTTTTGACACTGATATTTTTGTGCTCTAAATACCTCAGAGTATTTTTTTTTTTAACTGACGCTCAGGGTTAATGTGATTTGTAGAGTGAGTAGGGCCTGAAAATGACTCACGCCCAGGGGTCCCCTCCATCCTAAGTCCTGCCCTGCTTGTTAGTACTCGGCTGATTGGGTGTGTTGAGTGGTGGAAGAGCCTGGCGTGACCTTGACAGAACCATTCATAAGTTACTGTAGTACTTTCTATAGTATGGTTCAGAAACACTGTAGCATTTACTAGATACATTTTACTACATCTTCTATGGTAAATTTTCTAGAAATTACTTTTCACAATTTACTATACAATTTTACTACATTTTCTTTAGTAAATTTACTCTCTCGGGCCACTGTAGAAATGACTGATTTCTTATGTATTAGCTATGTTTTTAAATCAACACTTTGTTCTCGTTGTTCTTAGTATAATCAGAGGGACCTGAAATCCTAAACTATACAGCAGATATACATGT
>NW_015670083.1:0-1290 GCF_001515625.1 Sinocyclocheilus rhinocerous
GGGCAAACTTGCAATATCAGTAGGGGATCAAATAATTATTTTCCCCACTGTAGCTCCACATTATTTCCGAATTTCTGTTTTCATAACATAGCTGCTATTGTACATTTAGTTTCATAACTCGTCACTGTATTCCTTTATCACACACTGTAAAACCTGATCATTTCAGAATTCTCAAAACATTTAAGCAAACTCTTTTTTTTTTTTTAAGTTAACCTACTCAAAGATTTTACAGACCTTTGAATTTTTTGTTTATATTACACAAACATGTTAATTGCCATTTAATTGAAATATTGAATAACCTAACTTAAAAAATTTGTTTTCATAAACCTCATATGGAATCAAACCTTTTTGGTGAACAACAGCACAATAGCATGTGCAAATGTAACTATCACAGTCTTTAAGTTTTGCAGCCCATTTTGACCTAATCACAGACTTTACTCTTCACCACAATGGTACCAAATCAGAAATCTCTGTAAATTCCAACATAACAGAACATTACACACCAATACAGCTCTCCTTATATTAATCTTGTAAAAACACTAAATAACACTTAATTTAAACATTTATTCTTCTTACACATTCTGACACAAAACATGCTGGGAACTAGAATTCTGCTGCAACTCAGTTTAAGTTCAGCTTAATACAATCAGATTTTGAGTTCACGTAACCATTTTTTCTCCTATTAAAAGTACAATGATATTTCAGTAATATTTGAGGGAAATTAATTATTTTTATTTCATTTTATCTCACTGTTTAGCTTTACAGTGCATGGCTTGTTAGGTTTTATATGCACAAATATTTTATCAACATTTGTTTCAGTCCAACTTATCTCTATTGCTTTGCAGGAACTAAAATGTTATTTACTCTGATCTCGATCTATAGGTTGCACAAGTCAGCTGCTTTCTCCTTAAATTCTTATTACATAAATTGTAGTTGATATAGATATATCTATCCAGTTAATAAATTCAAAATTTTATATTACATTTTATATTTGCATGCCCTTCTGGCCTTTCATAATGTGAGGGTGTTCTCTGGATAATTTAGATAGTGACCTAGCCTCTGTTTCTTTGCCATCAAGTCTACAACATTTATGTTTATTTGATCATAAATTATCGGCTTCAGTAGTTTGTTATTTCACTTAACCCATCTATAATTATAAAAGGTATAATTCCAGAGGTTAGTGGCACAATATACACATACTGGGGATATCATAGTAATCCAAAACCTATAGCAGAGATAAAACATAGTCTCCATCAAAAGACAAATATATACACATATGAATGTGAAGCA
>NW_015670084.1:0-651 GCF_001515625.1 Sinocyclocheilus rhinocerous
AAACTACAAAATCTGTATACACTGCTGTTTAAACGTTTGAGATCAATAAGATTTTTATTGTTTTAAAGAAGTCTCTTCTCTTCATTATGGCTGCATTTATTTGACCAAAAATACAGAAAAAAATGTAATATTGTAAAACATTATTACAATCTAAAATAATGGTTTTCTATTTTAATATACTTTCAAATATAATTGATTCCATGATTAAAGCTGAATTTTCAGCACTATGACTCCAGTCTTCAGTGTCACATGATCCTTCAGAAATTTAATATGCTGATTTATTATCAATGTTGGAAATAGTTTTGCTGCTTAATCATTTTTGGAACCTGTGATAATTTTTTCATGATTATTTGACGAATAAAGTTAAAAAACAGTGTTTATTCAAAATATAAATATTTTCTAACAATATAAGTCTTTATTATCACTTTTTAATCAATTTAACACATTTTTGCTGAATAAAAACATTAATTTATTTCGAAAAAAAAATTTACTGACCCTAAACTTTTGAATATTTTGAATAAATGCTGTTTTTTTGTTTTTTTTTACTTAACTTAATAACTTAATAACTTAACTTATTAATCAAAGAATCCAGAAAATAGTATCACAGGTTCCATAAAATATTAAGCAGCAAAACTGTTTCCAACATTGATA
>NW_015670085.1:0-461 GCF_001515625.1 Sinocyclocheilus rhinocerous
GAAATTTTGATAAAGTGATGGGTTTGTTGAAACCACAGGCAGTTCTGTCTTAGCCAGGTTGAGTTGAACACACTTTGCCTTCAATGAGGGGATAAAACTTGTATTTGATGCATTTCAACTTTCTTTACTGACTCTGAAAACATTCTAACCTTTTAAAGGAATAAATACAGCTGGTACTTGTTTTTTAAGGTAAAACCGAGGATGTTGAATCTGAAGCCAGTTTTTTTGCCCTAGGAAAATTACTGCAAGGATACACTTTGAAATCTTGCTGTTCTCTGTGAAAAGGTAAATATATACATAAATGCAATACTATTATACTATAATCTTGAAAGGAAAAAACGGCAGGTTAAAATGAAAGGTAACAAAAGGAATCAGCGTATTTCCATTTATCAAGGAGAGGCTTTACAGTCTAAAGTGTGTGACACTGTCACACAGGACACATGTTTTAACCTGCTCAATAT
>NW_015670086.1:0-471 GCF_001515625.1 Sinocyclocheilus rhinocerous
TTCGTCAATAAACACAAGAATGGTCACGTTTATGCTAAAAAAAAATGACAGTTAGCATAAAAAATATACTGTATATATATATATACAGTATATGAGCAAAATCACATTGTGCAGCATTTTTTGACATCTTCTAGGAGCACATTTTAAGTTTTAGTTTGTAGAAAAATAATCTATAACCAGTTGAGATATTTGTTCAAAGCCATGTACCATGCTGCCACATTTCAACATTAATTAAGAGAGCATGTTTAAAAATCTGCCAATTGTTAAATAATGTCTCATTCCAAAAGAAAAAAAATGAAAAGTGTCTTCATAGTCTAATTTCTGTGTTCTCATGTGTTGCCTCTAAATACATTCTCTCAGAAATGTGGCTTAATGGGCAATAGAGGAAGTTAGCTGAGAAACTCCAGACATAACATTCATCTTCATGAGAAACACCCTTCCAAGAACTTTTGACTTTCCCAAGTCTGGAGA
>NW_015670087.1:0-588 GCF_001515625.1 Sinocyclocheilus rhinocerous
CATTTTGCTACATTTTTTCAGAAAGCAAGATTAATATTAGGGCTGATTACTTAATATTAATTAATCTGATTACTGTATGTGTCACTGTGTTAAACTGAATTGTCATTGAATAGATATTACAAAAAAGTTGCTTTAGAAAGAAATATTTAGATTTTTACATTGCATAAATAGTGATGATAACTGGCATTAACATTTTTATTTGAATATTGAAATATGACTTTTTGTAATGATACTCTCAATATGAAACTAAAACCACAAGTGTCTTAATGAGTGAGTCGTTTAGTCATTCATTCAACTGATTCATTTAAACGGCTGATTCATTCAGAAATTTAACTCTATGAATGAAACACTGTATCATTGACTCGCTCGATTTGTGCAAAAACGTGGATTCGTACAGCAACGAAAGACGCACAACACTTCTGCTGTGGCTTTGATTGGAAATATTTTCATTAGCAAAATTGAGCATAACAGACAATATTGAAATATTGTGTCTAAAATGTAACAATACTAACTTCTTGTTTATTGAACTATTGTATAAAAATCTATATTATAAAACGGAGAGTTCCGGTCCTTGATTCTGATTGGTTG
>NW_015670088.1:0-553 GCF_001515625.1 Sinocyclocheilus rhinocerous
CAGGGGGAGGGACGGAGGGCCAGGTCCACATGGAAGTGGAGAGACTGAGGACTGAAACAGAGCAGGGCACCCAGGCGGAACCGGCGAAACAGCAAGCCAGGGCGGAGCAGAGAACCAGGATGGAACTGTCAGAGCAGGGAGCCAGGGCGGAGCAGACGGAGCAGGAGCCCACCAGGGCGGAGCAGACGGAGCAGAAGACCTCCACAGCGGAGCAGACGGCGCAGAAGCCCACCAGGGCCGAGCAGACGGAGCAGAAGCCCACCAGGGCCGAGCAGAAGACCACTACGGCGGAGAAGACGGAGTAGAAGACCACCACGGCAGAGCAGAAGACCACCAAGGTGAAGCAGAAGACCACCAGAGCCAGACAGAAGACCACCACAGAAGACCACGGCAGGGACTGGGACCTAGGGAACACTGAGACACACGAGACAGGAGCTTTTATGGCCCCAGGGGCAGGGTACAAAAAAAGTCCATCAATAGTTTCCCTGATGACAACTGCACAGTAAAATCCCAAGTGTTAAATTAACACTGCTCGGAGCATATATGGTCCCAC
>NW_015670089.1:0-1114 GCF_001515625.1 Sinocyclocheilus rhinocerous
GAGCCGTTAAATTACCTCCAGCACACAAAGGTCTAGCGCATCTCCGGTGTCCCCGTGAACTCCTGCAGGGCACCCATTATGAAGTATATGCTAACATAAGTTCACGGGATGAAGGGGATTTAAGTCTGAGCGGCTTCGGAAACTCACGTTACTCACATTTAAGTCGTCTTAAATACCACCCGGGGTCAAACGGAGAGCGTCACATTGCTCGTTTCTCCAAGTGTGCATTGCTACGGCATATTTATTTATGGCTCATGAGCATTATGTAGGTTTAGCGCTCTGCCAGCGGCTCTTCGGCGTTGATTCGCTCATACTTTGGCTTAATGGCTCTCTGGATAAACTGCGTATCATATTCCATGCAAGAAATCAAAATCCTCATCTAACACAGCACTAATGTTTTATTCGAGGCTAATTGAGGGAGATTTATAATTATAAAATTATAAATAATTTTAATTTATAGTACAACTGAAAATTACAGTACTAAAATGTCTTATTATTTTCAATTTTCAAACATTAAAGCATCAAGCTAGTGTTAGTTTAATATCATTGAGGCACTATTATAGTTTTATTCATATTTTGAGTTTGTTTTTTATTTTAATATTTTTTATTTTAAAGTTTTTATTGTGTTTTTGATATTTTTAGTAGTTTTTTAAACAAGTCTATATATTTGTTATTAATTTTTATTTTATTACATCATGTTAAACTAAAATAAAAACGTTTTCTTTTTTTCTTTTTTTTTTTTTTACATTTTATTCTAGTCTAAATGTTATTCTAGTCTTATTCTAGTCTAGTATTTTAGTGACCGCATTTATTTAATTTCAAGTGCTGAAAATGTTTTCTTCATGGCTTTAATTTTAGTTAACTACAATACCCTGGATCGAGCTTTTATTTTGGCGGTTTGATGGCAAATAAATATGCGCTGTGGATTCAGTGTGAATCGCTGCATTGTGTTCATTTACACGCTGCAGCTCTTGATATGTTTTTCCAGCGTCTCAGAGCGGCACGATTCACTGTAAATGAACTGAGATGTCGAAACAAACACCAGATCATGCACATTGCCGTACTGCAATATTACACTCAAAAAAATGCTGGGTTAAATACAACCCAGTGCTGG
>NW_015670090.1:0-2082 GCF_001515625.1 Sinocyclocheilus rhinocerous
TAAATGTTTTTGGATGCATTTATTGAATGAAAATACAGTAAAAACAGTAATATTGTTCAATATTACAATTTAAAAAAAAGCTTTTTTCCATTTTAATATATTTTCAAATGTAATTTATTCCTGGGATCGCAAAGCTGAATTTTCTGCAGCCATTACTCCAGTCTTCAGTGTCACATGAACATTCGGAAATCATTCTGATATGCTGATTTGTTGCTCAAGAAATATTTATTATTATTAACATTGTTGAAAACACTTGTCCAGCGTAATATTTATGTGGAAACCATCTCAGTATTCCAAGATGAATAGAAAGAACAGCATTTATTTGAAACATTTTTTTTTTTCAAAAATGTTAAAGTCTTCCCTGTCACTTTTAAAATCATTTAATACATCAATGTATTAATTTCTTAAAAAAAAAAAAAAATCTTACTGACCACACACTTTTGAATGCCAGAGTGTGTATGTATATGCAGATACATATATACATTCCCCAAATATTTTAATTATGAACAACTACATTACATTTTCCATTCTTCCTCATTGCACGTCATATCAAGTCGTTTCAATTTATTTTAAATGACTTATGTTCCAGAGTTATGTAAGTCTGCTGTGGATGATGCTGGGGTCTTGAGTCACTAGTCAACCCATTTAAGAAGCACACACTAATGCTATATAGAGCTCTTTCTGAAACCATCTGCATGAAAATACCAATATTTAGACTGCTTATTGTGATAGTTATTTTAGTTTAGACTCTATGAATTGCACCTCTAGCGTGACCTAGCATGTGATAAATGATTTCCTTTGGGCATAAATCTTTCAATAGCCTTGGATGAGCATGAATACAGGTGCATACAGGCTAAGTGTGTTGTTATGCATTTCTTTTGGACTCCTCTGACCCTATAACTCTATGTAGAATAGGCGCTATTGATATGTAGCACTTTGATATGTTATATGAGAATTACTTTGACAAAGGGATGCGTCAACAGGTCGTTAATGCTGGAAGATTTGATCAGGCATGGTTATCAAGGTGGCATCAGCTGTAATCTAGCACGTCCTCCTGCAAAACCTGCTTTTGAAATCTTCATGCGGATGTCACTTTGCGTCACCAAGCTTGAGGAGGAAAAAAAACAAAAGAATCTGATAGATGTTCCATGTGACCCTCACCACCACAACAGGTTATCAGCACCTGAGATCTGAAGGTACAAGAATTCTAATTTGCCTCCCCCATCTAAACAGGGCACAGACTTAAAAGCAGGCTTTGTCCTCCTGTGCTCCACCAGGCCTCCGCTTTAGAAGAGTTGCCGAACCAGTCGAACTGGATCAGGTCTTTTCTTTTTTTTTTTTAAGAAAAGAACGGCTTTTGTTGAGCTCAAAAGGGTGGCAGAACAGAACAGTGCAAGGCATTAGAATGGCTAGTTTTAAACGTTTACCTCCGCACTTAATCTTTTCACTCCTTACCTCCCACTTATCCATCCCTGTCAGAACTGCACAACTGTTTCCTATCAGACTTTATTAGGAATTATGTTTTCCCTCAGCCTTCTTAAAGCTAATTCATATCAACGCTATGTGTATTAAAATGACATTATTCACTCATTTTTTAATATATTTATTTGTTTGGTTGTTTAGAGTTATGCTTTCCCTCAGCCATTTTAAAGCAACTGTTTTTTTAGTCGAAAATATCAACTCTAAGTGTATTTTTAAAATTGACTTTCTGTGTGAACTTTAGGTATATTAATATGAAATTATTTATTAACTTTATTATATTAAAATTATTTTATTTATTTTTTAGAAGGTATGCCTTCCCTTAATCTTCCTTAAACTCTTTTATGTAAAAAATATCAGCATTATGAAAAGGAAATTAATTATAAATGTATTGTTTATTTTTTAATACATTTGGGGGTATTTTTTTAAAAATTTTTCTGTGTATTTTTTTCTTTCTTTTTTTTTTCTATGCGAACAGTAAGTATATGAAAATGTATATGCATATATATGAAATGTATTCATATAAAAATAAATGCAAAAATACACATGGAAAGCAAAACTCTTAATAAATTAAAAAATACCCTTAAATGTATTTAAAAAAAA
>NW_015670091.1:0-637 GCF_001515625.1 Sinocyclocheilus rhinocerous
AACAGCCCCAGGTTTAATTACTAATATAACAATATTTTTTTCTGTAGTTTCTTATAGGTTCTCACTTTTTGTTGTTGCCTTTCACATACATTAAAGGAGAAACACCATTCCCTGTATTTAGTGCCACGTTTATTTTGGATGACGTCACAGCAGGATATTATAATTTAGAGACAAAGATCTATGTCGCAAGAGGAAATATTACAAATAAAGATGATGTGGTGGATCCAAATTACTTCAATTCTATAAGTGATTATATGTATGTTTTTTTTTATGAGAAGATCAAAGTATCTGAGATCTGTCAACAATACTGATAGTAAGTTAATTTGGTTAATTATTACATAAATAGGTTAAAAAAACAGTCATGTGAATAAAAATTCTAGACTAAATGGCTGCTGAGGCTGAATGTGTTGAAATATCACTTTCTTTTCTAACGGGTCATGTAGTTTATCAAGTGATGTGTCTTTGTGAACAGAGGGATGATAAACCTGGGCAAATGATCAACAAAAGGGCTTTTAGAGGCTCTACAACTGATGAATTGCACTTTTTTACTAGAATTATCCATGTGGCGTCTTGAGACATTATATTACCCAGACTGCATAAAAACCTTAAAAAGTTACCTTAAAAATAGAGAAACACA
>NW_015670092.1:0-509 GCF_001515625.1 Sinocyclocheilus rhinocerous
TTCACAATATTGCTATTTTTACTATATTTCAAAACTACTAAAAAAAGTTTTTTTGAAGGTCTGAAGACAAGAAGCCATGATGTAGCACTTAAGGGGAACTTATAGTTCAATAAAAGAAAAGTATCAAGCTAGGTCAAAAATGTGTTAAAATTCCTACAAAAAAGACTTGAATACACTTCTATAATGAAAATGTTCCTAAACAATTTTTGAATTAAGTCATTTGTTCAAAAACAATAAATTGTAGAAAATTATCAAGCTGAAAAGTTGGAATGTTTGGCATAATTTTTTTACTATAATTTCAAGAAAAAATTAACTAATAAAGTAAATTTGCAAAGCAAATCAATTTTAAAATATAAGTAATACTTGAAAACCTGTTGACTATCCTGCCATTTTGTTGTCATGAGACAAAAAACGAATGTGTGACCATGTCATTAAAAATCACACTATTTGACAACAAAAGACATGTTTTGTTCATCTCAAATGGAGCAGAATAACCCTAAGAAAAACAT
>NW_015670093.1:0-590 GCF_001515625.1 Sinocyclocheilus rhinocerous
CCGATTATTGGTAAATCAGAGTGCGTACTGTGAGATCTTTTTTTTTAAATAATAATATTTGTGCTGCGGTCGCTTGACAACGTTTTACGAAGCCGGGATAAACTCACTTCCTGGAGTCTAAATTACCGTATAACAGGTAAGTGTACTTTTGTCAGGTTAAGTTGAATTAAATAACAGCTTTTCATTTGATATATTTAATTTTACAAAATGAAATCGAACATTATATTAGTATACATACTGATCTGTGATCTAAATGCAATAATCTATATCGATCTTTTCTGATGATGGTGGCAATGATGTGACAGAACTAAATGTTTTAATTAATTACCTCTATGGTTGGTTAGTTAAACTTACTTTCCCCAAAGCATTGACAAATGTGTCGTATATATAAAAATATAGAGTGCATTCGGTTCCGCATTTTCATGTTACTTACTATAGGCTATGTTGGTTTCTTCTTTTAATACAGGAACAAAGTCAGCGTTAATATAAAACTTGTAATAAGATTTTTTTGTGTGTTTATGTAGTGTTTTGAATATATATATATATATATATAAGAAAATAATAGTAATATATGTTTGTAACAATAGCAA
>NW_015670094.1:0-1156 GCF_001515625.1 Sinocyclocheilus rhinocerous
ATATGGTGTATAAAGTCCAGTAAGGAGCGTCTGCCTTCAGCTCCCTCTTTGAGGCCGAACACCCGAATATCCTTCCATGGTTTTCCAGATCGTCTGTCTTCAATTCAAGCTGTGCAATCCATTTTTCCGCCAAAACTAGCGCGGGTTCGGTCCTATCAATCTTGTCCTCTATTGCAGTGGTACGGGTCTCAATGCAATACGGGTTCTTCAATACATTTTTCATTAGCTGACACATCTTGCGTAATGTCAGACAAGCTGCTCTCCAAAGCAGATATGGAGCTTGCCATAACTCCCAGATTATGTTTATACCATCTAATTTTGATCCAAATTCTGAGCAAAGTTCTTTTAGCTTGGTTAGCACCTCGGCTATCTCCGCCATGCTGTTAGCATTCACGCTTTCTGCTGACAGTATTCTTTTCAAACTTCGCGTACTGGTCTTACATGCTTTCGAAAAGATGTCACATTCTTTAACTGAAAGGGGCTTAGACGTAATCGCACCCAAGTTGAAAGATCAGGTTTATAAAAGTTAGGGATAGTTTAGGGGCAAAGTTGTGGAGAGCTCTCACACTATGCAGCCATCTTCGTCGAGGTCAAGTGCGCCTCCCAGGAGATACTCTTTTGATAAACTGTGCAGACAAAAAGCTTGCTCCATACTGCTGCTGCTGGCAATAACACTCCAGATAAATTATTTGTTATTAAAGCATCTACGTTCACAAACCACTGTTAATTTGAACAGAAAAGCAAACATACTGTACGCTGATTTGGCATGGCAGCCAATACAATAACCACTGCCTTATCTAATGCAGCAAAATCCTGCATTTGGACCAGGTCAGGTTCCAAAAGCAAATCACTGAGGGTGCTTCTGAGATTAGTGAGGGTATTTTTTCTTGTCCATTGCTATAAGGTTCCCTTTCGAGAGGGTCTCTCAAAGTTACGTACAGCATAGGCAGCTTTGGGGAAACACCTTTCTCCTTAAATATTGAAGCCTTATTCACTTAATGCCAATTGCATCACAATGGCCCATGGCATTTGAGAGCGCAAAAAGGGGGCTGGAAAGCACCCTGTATAAGCAGCACTAAACTGCATTTTCTCAGAATCTTTGTAATCATTACAAATGTTTAAAGGGGTCATATGATGCGATTTCAAGTTTTCCTTT
>NW_015670095.1:0-980 GCF_001515625.1 Sinocyclocheilus rhinocerous
TACCATCTTTTAAAAAACGGTCAAGACTTTATTAGGATTAATTTCACAAACAAATTCAATTGAACTTTATTGACAAAGACAGATTTCTATGACAGAAGTCATAGATCCTCTTCTGAATATTGTTAATTCTTCATTATCATTAAGATATGTCCTATAAACTGGCTGTTATTAAGCCTCTTATTTAAAAAAAAAAAACACAACTTGATCCTAGAGAATTAGAATTACTGACCGATCTCTATTAGTGCTACGGGATCTAGCGCTGTGTTTGACACTATCGACCACAACATTCTGTTGAATAGACTAGAAAATAATGTTGGCATTAGTGGAAGTGCATTGGCATGGTTCAAATACTTCTGACCGTCATCAATTCGTAACATCGATCACAGGTGCAGTATGGAGCTTGTGTTTCCAGTATATTTCCAGTATGCAGCTATTCCTCTTTTTTAACAAGCTGAATTATTATTATGAAAGCACTAACATGTGACCTTTATGAGATTGAAGAGCAGTAAGTGCTGCAGAAGTTTGTTCTGAATATCGACTTTGTATGATTAATTCTATTTGTTTGTTTGCTTTAGGTGTTTTTTGTGGCTTCAGTATCAATCTGCCGCAGAGAGTAGAAGCTCTACAAGGATCCTGTTTTCATACCCTGCACATTTGACATCGATCAACAGTTTAACAGTTACCTCACTGATAGTGCAAAGAGAATATGGTTTAAATACGGAAGACATAGGCTACCGCTGTGTTTGTCACCAGCACAGCCAACACTGGACTGTTGAAAGGAGAAATATTCGGCACTGCTACACAGAAAAACTGCACCACACGCTTTGATAATGTCAGTCAGAGTCATAATGGGTCATATTTCTTCAGACTTGAAGCCAATGTTAATTTGAAATATAACTACAGAGAACCTACACACTCCCAAGTTCAAATTGCCATCTTAGGTGAGTGTCATATTGTTCATGCTGCTTCTAGAGTGTGAC
>NW_015670096.1:0-628 GCF_001515625.1 Sinocyclocheilus rhinocerous
GCCCACATCTTTCCTTTCACTCACTTCTCCCATTCACTGTAGAGATGCATTGATCAGTGCATTTTGCAATATTAAGATCATTAATAATTAAACACAGCCACGCTTAGTCTTATCAGGTATGTGAATTATTCACTATAGCCACATTTAGCGTTAGTTCTCCCGTGGAGTAAAACCGACCCTGTCAGCATGAAATATTAACTCAATTTGTAGCTGAAATCAACAAGGCTGCAGACATTAGCCCGGCTGATGAGGTTAGCCATGTGACTGAACTTAGAGCGCTTTTGCACGGGAAGTCTAATGGTAAGGTAATCAAGCAGACGCTAACAGGATTTTCCCGCCTAAGAATGGTGTTTGCTCTTTACAGATTAGTTATTTCTGTACAATGGATTAGCTTTCTTTAGAGGTACAAATTAGGATTACTTGGCCCGTATTGTTAATAGCAGTGATCCAGGCAGGACAAGGATGTGTGTATGTGTGTGGCGGGGGTTGGTTCAGCTCAGCAAAGCTCAACGCAGCCCAGCACAGTGGGGATATCAGGGAAACCTCTGTGCACAGTAGGGATTACAGCAGTCAGTGTGATTATTATTCTGTGAGACAGTTAAGCATCTAGGGAGTGGAAGGAATAGAG
>NW_015670097.1:0-759 GCF_001515625.1 Sinocyclocheilus rhinocerous
AGATCCAATATAAAAGCATTCAGTATATATAACGCATCTCTTGCTCTCTGTCTTTCAGCTGTGATAAACCTCTGCTGCTTCAGTTTCTGACTCATGTGAGGCCTGAGAAAGCTCAGTGTCTCTCTAGAGCTCTGGGTGAAGAGTTGGATCTCAGTCAGACTCAGCTGGATCTGCAGGTCTGTAGAGGTCTGGAGCTGATTCTGGAATATTCTGAAGGACTGACAGAACTGGATCTGAGTCAGTGCTGTCTCACCGATCACAGCCTGGATCTGCTGCTCCCAAACCTCCACAAAGCTCAAAACATTGAGTGAGTGACTGAAGAAACTCAAAGTGTACATTTCTCAAGTATAATGTAATAGTTCTTACATTCCTGGTTTGTTTTTTGATCTCAGTTTTAGTGGCAATAGCATCACTGACGCTGGGGCTGAGAAAATCCACAGGATCGTCACTCGCAACAGTAACATAAAGACAGTAAGGTGTGTCTGAGTGTCACAATGAAGCGCAAAGTTGTTTTTCTTAATTTTTTTGCCACTTTTCATTCTCTCATTTCATTCATTGCATCACAGCAGTCATCCATTATAAAATAAATTTATAGAGACGATTTATACTTGTCAACAAAATTTATGCAAAGCTTTTAGATCAAAATCTTTGCAGTCATGGAAAAAAAAAATCTGTCAAGTGTATTCAAATTTTAATGGATAGTTTAATGGATAGGTTTCATTTACATGTATTAATTTATCAGATGCTTTCATCCAAAGC
>NW_015670098.1:0-1151 GCF_001515625.1 Sinocyclocheilus rhinocerous
CTTAATAAAATAAACTTGAAGTATACTACTTTTTGGTAAGGGAAAACACATTTATAATAAGTCATTTAAAAACATGATTGCAACAGTAAAATTAATTATTGTACCTGTTTGATTTGCACAAAGGGAGTTTAAATCTTCGGCCAGAAGGAAGCAGTTTAAATTCATTACACAATGGATGGGTGACATAAGAAAGGACTAACTGGCTGTTCTTACTCACCTTATATTCATACATTTGTGTGATAGTTCTTAAATCAGTCCCCACCATCTTACTGCACATTTTAACTATACTGTTCAACTTACCCCTGTTCTTTACATTCAAATTGCCATACCAACAAATAATAGAAATCTTAAAATAGATTCAATAAAAAAGTATAAAACATCTTCATAAAAGAAACATCCACATGAAAAGTTCGAAGCTTCCTCAGAAATTACATATGTTGAAGAGTTTTCCCTCTAATTATACCAGTGTTTGCCTCAAATTTTAATTTATCATCAAACACAGTGCCTAAATATTTGTACTCCTTGACAACTTCTACTTGATGTCCCTTAATGACGGCAGGCAGCACAGGTAGAAAGTTATTCTTACGGAAGTCAATGAACATCTCTTTTGTTTTAGAAGCATTACTGTTTAAAAATGAAGCATCACACCATTGAATAAAAATATCTACCACTGGACCATGACTCCCATCTGACTCAGTGAGGAGAGACACAATCACAGAATCATCTGCAAATTTAATAATGTGTCTCCCCTCAAAAACACTCCAACAATCATAAGTATATAAAGAAAACAAGAGAGGGGACAAAACACAACCCTGTGGGGTACCAGTAGAAGACAACAATGCATTGGACAACACCTCATTAACAAAATCGACCAACCAACAGACAATATGTAAGTCTAAATAAAAATTTTCAACAAGTTTCTTTGCCAGAATATGGGGCTGAACACAATTGAAAGCAGAAGAAAAATCAATAAAAAGAAAACGTACATAATTATTTTTACCTTCCAAATGTTTTAGAATCATATTTAGTAAGGTACAAGTGGCATCTTCCACTCCTCTACCTGATCTGTACGCAAACTGCATAGGATCAAGTGCTGACTGTGTTAAGGTTAAAGGGGTCATATGATGCGATTTCAATTGTTCCTTTCTCTT
>NW_015670099.1:0-559 GCF_001515625.1 Sinocyclocheilus rhinocerous
GCACAACTCTCAGGAGGAAAATTTGCTGTTGTTGCATTTACGAACGGACTGTTTTAAGGTAAGGTGATCTTATTTATTTATTTATTTATTGCTGCATTTTCTGTGATTTTAAGCCCTTTTTAGGCTGTGGGTGCCTCCACCATGTCGGCTGCTCGTGCCGGCGTGCGGAGGCACCACAGCGTGCGTTTTTTATTTAGAGAAGTTGAGGGGAAGCTTCTGGGGATGTCGCGACTTGATTTCTCCCGGAAGCTGATCCAAAAAACTTTAAATTTTAAACCAGTTGACTTGAATTGTATCGTGACTCTGCCCCTGAACAAAGGATTTGACGTGAGCTTTAGAGCTGCTTCCCATTTGAATGATTTCTGGCAAAGGTTTGAGATGTTCAAAGCCCAGTTCTCCATGTTTACTGTGGGAAAACTGACTGACAACACATTTAAAACTGTGATTGTCAGGATGTTTAATGAAACAGTAACTGGAGAAGATATTTGTGTATGGCTGGGGAGATTTTGCACTGTTCGAGGCCAGCCAGTCAAAGTGCTAGATGTGGATGGTATTTGGA
>NW_015670100.1:0-578 GCF_001515625.1 Sinocyclocheilus rhinocerous
AAATTAGCCTTCAACAGCAAAAAAAAAAAAAAGTCACAAAAAACTGACCAAGCAAATAAATATTAAAAACAGTAAAAAAAATGAAAGCCTTCATTTCTAGCTCTAAAGTGATGTTTTGGAATTAGAAGCGGAGGCTAGATAAGATGCTTAAGAAATTAGTCCTGCACCCAAGAGCATTTTAAGGACCTGACAAATGCTTTGAATAAAACATCTGAACAGTGTCTTGAGGTGTGGTAACCGTAGTATAAGCTGAATAATTGACACTGGGTCACTGAATTATTAAAAATATTATGCACATCTGAGGTGCACCTCAAGTCGTGGCCACATCACCACCTTGGGTATACCGCATTATTTTTCTAATAATTCAACAGTCCATCGTCAATTATTCCTTACTTCTTTTGTTGATTTGGGAATAAGACCATTACCAGTCGCACCGAGACATTTTAAATGATACCCAATGTAAAAAAAGGTTAATCTCTTGAATTCACTCATTACTTCCTATGTGGTGCATAGACATTCCTGGTGAACTGATTGATAGCAGCAAATGTACATGTCAAGTTTCACTGAATGAGGTTTAC
>NW_015670101.1:0-919 GCF_001515625.1 Sinocyclocheilus rhinocerous
ACATGTGGCAGAATTGACAATAAAGCAGACTTTGACTTTGACTTAAAAAAATAAAATAAATAAATAAAATAAAATAAGATAAAAAAATAAGAAACAAACCTTTGATGCTCATGTTTATACTCGGGACAACCGCATGGATGTGCGGTGTATTCCCCTCCATTGATCTGTGAATGTTTCTGTCCAGTGTCCAGTGCAGTGTGTGACTGTCCTCGCTGTTCCTCCGCTGTTCAATCCCATCAGAGCCGGGTTTACAGCATTTCTGCCCAGGACTCGGTTAAACTGTGCTCCTCGGTGAACTGATCCACTTTAACGGCGTGTTTCCCGATGATTGTAGAAATAAGGCAAAGTCAAGAGTAATGCATTACCACGAGTTTAAAAATGAAACGTACCTAGAAAGATGATCAAACATCACTTAAAAAAGCTCTTAGCTAAGCTTTAGCCGTTTCTTATTACTTTACCAGGAAGTGTTTTAGACCTCGTGGCTGTCTGAAAACAGACAAGCGCATAAAGATGGTTTCTAGCAAAACAAATCAATCTCAGTATAGCTTATATACAGTATGTGAGGATTTGTACTATTAATGAATCACACAGAGGTGCAGCGAGTTTAGTCTCAGCAGGAGTCGTGCTGCTCTTCAAGTTCACTCACTGTGCTTTCACTTTCGGTTCTACGTCATGAGGAGTGTTCGTCATCCCCCTGCGTCACGTCACGTGATGCTAACACAGTTACGTCATGACGACTAACCGGACCAAATCACGTTCCAGCGAGTAACTGTGTGATTGCTGTATTGGTCGCAGCGACGTTGTAGCGGCACGTTCCTGGAAACGGATAAATATCCTCTGCTGTAAAAAATAAACCTCCTATGAAGGTAGAATAACGTCAAAAAGATTTGCATACGCAGGGTAATATTTGTGGAAGTGT
>NW_015670102.1:0-706 GCF_001515625.1 Sinocyclocheilus rhinocerous
AAAAAGTGGTATCGGTGCATCCCTAAAGTAAAGAAAATAAACAAACAAATAAATAAGTAAATGAACAAACGAGTAAATTAAAAAAAAGTAAATATATAACAAGTGAATAAATGGAATAAGTAAATAAATACAATAATTAAATAAAGTTAGTTAAAAAAAAAAAGTTAGTGAAAGTAAGTTCCCCCCCCCCATGATTGTAAAGCGCTTTGTGTGTACAGCAATACACAATAAATCTCTATATAAATGCTTCATTCATACTATATTCACTGTGTAACAGGAGCAAGTGTCTCATGGCTCTGATGCACTGCACTGTTCTCGTACCGTACAGACGAAGCAGGTGTCGTGCCAGGTGAACCCCAGCACCTCCAGGAACTTATCGCCCGCTTCGATGGGGAAGTCACATCCGTGACAGCTGGTGCCGAACAGGGTGTAGTAATCTAAACAAATCAATCACAGCGCTCCGATTCACTCCGAGTTCAGTGAATCAGTTCAGCTCGCTCATGAATCAGACTTCACTCTCACATCTCGATTCACACAGAGGCTTCTTCAGTTTGACAGAACGGGAAAGGATGTGTTTTTATGAAATGTAGAGGAGGACAAAGTGTGATATTATGCTTTGGAATGTAGTGAAGTAAAAGTAAGTTTCTCAAAATAAAAATATCTTTATTTAAAGCTGCAGTCCGTAACTTTTTTTGGTTAAAAATGA
>NW_015670103.1:0-553 GCF_001515625.1 Sinocyclocheilus rhinocerous
AAATAAATGTATTTCAAAATGAATTAAAAATATGTACAAATACTAACTACTATTGTGGGTTCGGTTAGATTTTTTTATGTTTTTGAAAGAAGTCTCTTATGTGCATCAAAACTGCTTTTATTTGGTCAAAATAGAGTAAAAACAGTCATGTGAAATATTATTACAATTTGAAGCATTTTTTCTAATTTAAAATATTTTTTAAAAGTCATTGATTCCTGTGATGGAAATGTTGCCAGTTTTCAGTCTCACGTTTCTTCATAAATCATTCTCCTATGCTGAGTTGGTGCTCAAGAACCATTTCTGATTCTTGAAAACAGCATTTTTTTTCAGGATTCTTTGAAGAATAGACAGTTCAAAAGAACAGTATTTATTTGAAATAGAAATCTTTTGAAACGTTATAAATGTATTTACTGTCACTTTTGATCCACTTAATGTGTCCTTAATTTTTTTTTTCTTTTCTTAAAAAAATCTTACTGATTAGAAAATCAATTAGTGAATCAATTAGTGAATCTTACTGAAGATGAATGATATATATATATATATATATATACAT
>NW_015670104.1:0-781 GCF_001515625.1 Sinocyclocheilus rhinocerous
TTTTGTTAGTATATTTGCAATGTACTATTAAAACAGGTAATATATGACAAATACAATAAAGTATACTTTTTTTTCACTAGGGAATGTTTAATGTGGTTTGCCTCACTCTCTGTGTTTCATTTCATTTGTCTTTGTCTTTGTATGACAATCTCTTTTTTTCTTGTTGTGTACAGTTACGTTACTTTCTCAACTACAGAGTGGTGCAGGGATATTTCAAAACCCAGAAGATTAATTCGCCATGGGTTCCCTCGAGATTTTCCTATGGATTTTTTATAGTGAGAGTTTTCAATTCATGAGTAAAATAAGGTCTGTGGTAAACATAACTTCTTGATACTTGAACGTTTTGTTCCTCAACATAAACTGCACACACTAACACCACAAACTTTATTTTGTAATTACTTATTAATTAAACAAAATTAAACATAATTTAAAAAAATTAAACATAACAGCTTCAAAATTTGCCTTCATATGGGTGTGTAATTTACATTATAGAGCAAAATGTTAAAGTATCATCAAGTTATGTTTACCACAGACCTTATTTTACTAATAAATAAAAAAAAAACATTATAAAACCCCATAGGAAAATTTTGAGGGACCCCATGGTGAATTAGTCTTCTGGGGTTTGACATCATCCCCACTCTATATATTCTGATATATCAGGATAACTTTAGTAGGGCAAGTTAAATCAAATCCTCGAATAACCGGCAAAGATCTCCATACTGTCATCTCCCATGGTAAATGATCTCTATGAAGAATTTCAGGCCCCACCATAGCACAGAAA
>NW_015670105.1:0-1108 GCF_001515625.1 Sinocyclocheilus rhinocerous
CTATTTTGTATTTACAAAATGCATTCACAGGCAAATTTGCTTTATGTATTTCCCTGGCGTCAAAATCAGACACATATAAATGTCAGGAAACACAAAGCCTGGCTGCATATCAATATCTATGGACACTGGATATTTGGTAAGTTGTAAGGAACACTATATCGAGTCCAGTAATCTTTAGTTTAAACTGATTATCGTTTATTTTACTCTAGTTTTCACAACTTCTCTATTAAATCCATTAATGCGGCAGGCTCTTTTGCCACTCAGTCTGGCTGATGGGGCGTGTTCCGGCGGGAAAGTGACGTCAATGCATACCCTCTATAGCGGCTAATGAACCGGAAGTCTAGCCCATAGGCTTACTTCCAAGTGAAGAAAAAGGTGGATAGAGAGCAGAGCAGACGGCTGGTTATGCTTTTGAATCGCTCTCGTGGTACTTTGATGTCATACAGCAATCGGTCTGCGTAGCGCCGCTTCAAGTCGAACACGCCTAACATGTACACGTATTCTCCCACCTTCTCACTTGCCACAATTGGTCGATTATGTACAATGCCTGCATGTTATTGATCAAACTACTTTTAGATCATTACCATCAGCAAGTATGAAAACAGGAAATCAAAGCCAAAGCCTGGATATTTTAGGCAATATAGAAATCCTGGCCAGAACGTGTCCCCAGAAAATGGAACGTATGATCACCTTACCTCACAACCAAAGACAAACTTCGGTTGATTGTTGATTTCGTGATCGAAAAACAAAATGACAAATCCTTCTCGAGCAAGTCCTGTGCAGCGCTGCCGATGACTTCCGTAACCTGAATGAAGCACGTTGATGGGCATGCTCTCGCTCTGGTTGCGGTTTTAACTTAAACTTTACGAAACTTATACAATCCCTGAAGGAGCGTATTTGTCACAGAAATACTCTTTGAAACGCTGGCCATGTTTAGCATCAGAATCCAACTCTTTAACAGTGTAAATAAGTCAGAATAAAATGGCATTAGACTTCCCCTTTAATATACTTCAGTACACGACCAGGGCTGCATTCGAAATAGCATATTCTCTTGAGTAGGTACTTTGCAGCTTCTTAAAGGGGTCATATGATGTTTGCTAAAAAGAAC
>NW_015670106.1:0-772 GCF_001515625.1 Sinocyclocheilus rhinocerous
CTATTATTATTGACGAAATCAATAAAAGGGTGAAAGGTAAACACTGAATCTTTGGTCTTATGCAAAATGGGACGAAATGGGTCACTTGATTCATTTACAGCATCAATAATGGCGATTCTGAGTACTGCTTTGCAGTTGAACCCTGACAATAAATAATACAGCGGTGGATGTTGTTACCTGTGGCTTCGGTAAACATTGAGGAGCAGGATGAGCACAGCGAGGGAATAACAGGCCACATATGGACCTCCAAACAGACGGGTCAGGCCTCTGGTCCTGTGCTCCCATCTGGCCACCTGAAACATCAACACATGCAGTCAAATCAACAGCGACACTAACCAAAAACAGCTGCTTCAATGATTACGTATTACTGGGGGAACTATAACATTTTTTACATTTTATATAAATATACACATATTTTCATATCAGTCGATATTTCAAATTTAAGATTTCAAATCTTTATTTCTTTCAAGTTTAAAGGCAGATTTTGCTCCTAAGAGAAAGTTGTAGAAAGCAAACCGTTATTTGTGGTTTTAAACGACTCTTTATGGTCAGAACATGACAAACACGTCACGCTTTTGAATTCTTTACACTTTTCATTTTTCCTGAACAAAATAAATATCTTAATAGAAAAATTCATTTCGTAGTCTCTGCATGTTCTAATGAGTGATATTGTTTCAGATCAAGAATCAGGTTTGTGTTCCTGACTTTGATGACGTGATGACATTGTTATCTGCTCCAGTGAGCTCTCGCTGTGCTGCCGTTTGAACTCTGA
>NW_015670107.1:0-530 GCF_001515625.1 Sinocyclocheilus rhinocerous
CCTTTAATTTCTGTTCATTTTTCATGAGGTTTGCCATTTTTGCAGCCAATTTACTAAAGTTAAAAACCCTGGTTTGTGTGGGTTTTTTATTGTTTTTTTTATTATTATGTTTAATCAATAAACAAAAAATTACTATATCAGAATATTTAAAATAACATTTAAAACATAAATATGTCTTTAGTAATTGGTTAACGTGACTAGGATGTACAGTATACTGAAAACAGTTTGAAGTCAGAAATTGTTAGTAAATCTCACTAACAAATAATAAAGAAAGTAACAAACATATTTAAATAGTATTTTCTTGTGAAATGTAGTCCAATTGTCTTTTTATCATTTTATTTACAACTTCAATTTTTTTTCAAAAATTGGGCAGTACAAAATGAAGAGTTTTTTTTTTCTTAAGAAACAGTCAGTGAAAGGCCACTTCTTTATTTTAACATTAATAAAATGTTGATTGATGAGCTCAGGAGGTCAAATTAAATACTATATGCATCATTTATTTTCTATAAATATTTTGTGAGGTTTGCCAT
>NW_015670108.1:0-2423 GCF_001515625.1 Sinocyclocheilus rhinocerous
CGTCAAAACATACCTAACCAGCATACGCTGGTTTTTTCAACAGGGTATAGGCCTATTTCTAAATGAAATAATAAAATGTGACTTATACGCAACTTTTTTTTCCCTCTAAAAAAACGCAGTTATTTTCTACGCGTAGTGTATTTTAACCATGCAGCAAACCTTTTAAAATATTTTGATAAATTACTGGAAAAAATTAAAATAATTAAACCGTTTAACTGATTGTAATAATCGGTCAAAATTCTTACGGTCGGTTAACGGTTAAAACCGGTTAAAATGAGCATGCCTAGATACCAGTAGAAAGTACAGGCACATATTCTTGTGAACGAGTTTTTTTTTCATCTAGCCTAAAAAAACCTTGGATGCCAGTCTTCTGGATGCTGAGCTCTGCCTCCAAGTTATTGATAATTGTCATGAATGCTAACGTTATTTAATGAGAAGCAAATATGTCTGTCTTAGTTTGGCAATGTGACAAAGACCACTTCTCAAAGAGCGTCTTTTTGTTGACTGAGGGTCCATCCATTTGTCAAGGCAGTTTGAAGTGTGAAACAGCATGTAACGCTCCTTTCACCCAGAGCTGACATTAATCATAGATAAACACTCAGACGCTTGTGAATGATTTCTTTAGCCAGATAAAGGCACACAGTAGCATTACAATTCACAAAGTTTGCTTTCAGATTGAACTATCTGTGCGTACAGACCAAAATAAACTGATATGAGGACAATGATGATTAGCCTACTTTTTTTTTTTAATTGCATAGAGAATTTCTGACCCACCTGGTCCAGCAAACTGCGACACCAGGCAGTCAGCGATTGAGGAGACACTGCATGGCCACAAGACATCTCTGCTCTCAGAATGTTGGGGTCATCATCTAAAGCTAAGAGTCACAACAGAGTCAGCAGTTGCACTGAAAACACTAAAACACAAAGTTTTGTGTAAATCATTGGCATATGACCCAATAGCTGTCCATTTTTCAAAGTTTCTCATTTTAATATCTCTGAGTATTGTTTCAACCTTCAAGAGATTAATTGCCCATAAACTCCCTGCTACAGAGATGTTGGGGGAAAAAACCTACTTATGTCGTCTCTCCGTTTGACAAATTTCAGCGTCGCATCATTTACGTCGTACTGTCCACTGCTTTGGTTGTCTTCCATCTCGATGAAGTCTCTTTGTTCAGTTCGTCTGGAATAACTACAAGCACGAATGAGAAAGTCGGAAAGTGGATCAATATCTTACCTGTGAAGTGAACCAATAATGCGTTCACTTTCAGTTCAGAAAAGAAGAAAGCGAAAGCACCACTCAGTCATGCGGATGTTTTGATAAACAATGAAATATGAAACCTTTAAAGACAAATAATTTTCCTCGATTAAAGATTAAAAGTTTAAGTTAAAGAATACATATAAAAATAAAAGGCAAGTACATAATGGTATGAATTGCACTGCTGTCTTCGATATAACAAACTGTCCTTTTACTTTCTGTTTTGCAAGCACTTCAGAGAAATCATACTCTTTCCCGTCAAGGGCTCTTATAATATCAGATAGGTCTTTCACTTTGATACCGTGCACTCCTTCAAAACTTGTTTTGTTCACATGCAGGCAAAAACAGAAAGTGTGCCACGCTTCACATCAGTCTGTGTGTCGGTGAGATATGGGGAGAACCTATCAAGTGTCTGTGATCGGGATGCAAGGCGAGAAGAAAACTATAGACGTCGCCAATTCGGAGGAAGAATTCAATAACATGACGGTGGAGAAATTCAAAAAAAAGCTTGCTGAGAAACTGCCACAGGAGGCATCAGGTAGTGACTATATAAGTACTATGAATATACAAGTTTGGTTGACTCAGAGGAGCAATAGAGTTGAATCATATACATTGTTGTAGCCTATGTTTCAGCTGAAGTGTAATTGTTGCCACAACTAAATGTTTAATTTAATTCTCATAGACCCGTCTGCATTACGATTACTCTACACCAGTAAACAACTAAATGACACCGACAAGTTCTCTGATCATGGGATCAAGGATAAAGCCATTATCTGCATCATAATTCGTTTGCCGGGTGGAAGATGAACCAAAAGTCGTCATGCTCAAGACAAGTGTGCTGTATATTCATCCTTCATGTGTCTTCAACGAACTACAAATATAGACTTTATGATTTCCCTCTGAGATTGAAGAACCCATTATACTGTTAAAAGCCCTTTCTTTTATGTTGCTATCAATTTCTAAATTGACCATTTTAACATATCTTGACCAATGAAACAATTTAAAGTCTTGATGATTGCTTCTGTTGTCAGGATGAAAGAAACACTTGAAATGATCTGAATATCTTGTAACCAATTAGGTAGATGAGAAAATGTTTACTCGGGTGAGCTATGCAATTACATTTTTCTTGTATTTCCTTCCTAATCGATTTTGTGATCTTTTTGTATAG
>NW_015670109.1:0-539 GCF_001515625.1 Sinocyclocheilus rhinocerous
TATATATATATATATATATATATATAAAAAACACACTTATTTGCATTTAATTATTTTATGAATGAAACTTTCATATAGAAAACACTTCATACAAGTTTAATTAATAAATTAAATACAATTAAAAACAAATGTAAATGGGTTTAAATTTTAATTTGTATTAAACTTAAAAAAAAAAATTTGTAATTTTTTTTATTATTATTTTTTAAGAATTTAATGAATGTGAAGCTTTAAGAACCCCGCACATTTTGCATATTAGTCAAACTTAACGTTTATAAATTGTGAAATTAAATAATAAAAAAAGGCACACCGTTTTACACCGCTTTATGAAAATAAAAGCTTGTTTAGAGAGAAATAAAGTTACTTTAGACATTCAGATGAGAATTAAGATCAAGACAGACCTGATGATGGTCACGAACTGACTCATAGTGAGCTCCTGCGGCACGAGGAACTTGGTCTTATCCAGCGGCGGCAGGTACTTCTCTCTCTGATATCTCTCGATAATCACCTACAACACACACTCATTAACGCACACAGCCGGG
>NW_015670110.1:0-495 GCF_001515625.1 Sinocyclocheilus rhinocerous
ACAATCTGTATTGTTAAAAGCGCTATATAAATAAAGATGACTTGATTTGACTCAGACAGCTGAGGAGAGGGGGGGGGATAAAGGGGATAGTAGTCTGCAGGTGTTGGAAGGGATTCTGGCAAAGGCATGATTTGGTGGATGGAGGGCAGAGGGTTAATCCTAAAGCATGTATGACAGCGTGAATGAACTCTAGAGGGGTGGAGAAAAGGTTAAATTATATATTTTTCTCAAGGAATATTGTTTTGGAGAGGGGAGGAGTGAGGCTTGTTTTCTTTTCTGTTCATGAAATGGTCTGGTTTGGAGGATGAATATAGAGGTATTGAAGGAGAAAGAATTTTGTGAAGAGTATGCAGCATATTTTGGGGGTTTGGAGGAGCTAAGTGTTATGTATAATGATGTAGTGGGCTGGAGGGAAATGGTTAAGGAACAGGCATGGATAATTAGATACTGTAAAAGAAGAACTGGAAAGTTTTGGAGACAAGCAAGAGATTTACA
>NW_015670111.1:0-1023 GCF_001515625.1 Sinocyclocheilus rhinocerous
GGGCTGAATTTACATGAACAGTTTTTACATTAGAGTAAAATTACTGGTGAAAGGTGAAGATTTTAGGTTAAGTTTTTAGGTGATTTTTGGAATGTTAATAACATAAAAAATGGATGAAAGGACTCCAAATACAGTATGTGGACTGTCAACTTTTATATTATAATTTAAATACAAATGTGTAAGAGAGAGTACTGTCATTTTCAGTTGTGAATTTTTTCATTACTGTAGCACAAAATATTTTTAATGTTTAAATGTTGCATTGGTACATTTTATTTATAGCATATAAAATATCACAAATACATGACAGATTTCAGTAAGCACACAAGCTACACAAGCAAAAAAGACATTTATATTTTTCCCATGTTCAGTTCAGAGCAAGATTTTAAATAAAAAATGATTTACACACAGCTAACTAATTTGTTCTAAGAACATTTTACAAACGTTTTATTTTGGTTGTTGGAATGTTAAAATGTCCAGTTCTCTTAATGTTAGAGGAACTTATTTTAGATTAATCACATTCCTGAAACATTCTCTAAAATGTATTTTTTATTAACAATAAAAAACTACTATGGAGACTGTTATGGTGACATACCATCAAACTATAAGCCATTTTTAAGCAATAAAGTTAGTGATTCTTATATTTATATATAAATATTTATGTTTGGGACTATATGCATGTAACATACATTGCATACCCAGACACTATGTCCTTGGTTCACACACTCAAAAAACAAAAAAAACAACTGTTCAGTGAACTTAATTAAATTAAGGAAATATTTTCCATGCAATTTGTTCAGGTCCATACAACAAGATAAAAACAAATTCAACTAGAAGCTAAAGTTCGTAAACAAACTTTGATGTTGACTTGACAAAGACAGCCTGGGCAGCCTTGGGACTTGTGTGTCCGGCGTTCTTGAGCTGCCCCACTGCAAAAAAAAACTACAACAGTTATAGTTTTCATAATATTTTTCTATGGATCCTTGCTATTTTCTATTCTAATAAAAAAGCCTATTAGGCTATGAC
>NW_015670112.1:0-518 GCF_001515625.1 Sinocyclocheilus rhinocerous
CCTTTTTCAAAAGTATGCTACAGGTATATAGTACTTCTTTTTCACGAAGGAAAATTACCAATATTTTTTTTCCACTTAACACTCTTAAATTCTCAAGGCAAGGAAGAACTGCGAAACTAGTTCAATGACAACATTCTTTAGGAAAATCATTGCAAAACCACATCGTACAGTAGCTTAATTTTAGGGTAGCAGTAAAATGCATTGTGAATATTCAATATATGACCCTGCCCTAGCCCGTTGTTCCAAATCATCCTTGTTACTGTATGCTGTTTTAAGAGATTATTGAGCTTTACTTTTATTCATATAACAATATTTGGTAATCACTTTAATTTGTAATTGTGCTTGTTACACTACTATAGTAATAACACTAATTTATGCAGGATTACAAGTAACAAGAACTAAACAAACCTCTAAACCTAAACCTATAGTAAGTACACACTCTTAATTACTATTACATCAGTACTCACTAATTAATTTAGAGAACTACAGACCGGTTTCCCTTCTACCTTTCATTGCAA
>NW_015670113.1:0-772 GCF_001515625.1 Sinocyclocheilus rhinocerous
TTGACGGAGCTCAAACTCAAAACACACGGTAGCAACAAACGGTATCATATACAAAAGTATATAAAGTTAATAAAATATACACTGCCATTTAAAAGTTTTTTTTTTAAAAGAAATTAATACTTTTATTAAGCTAGGATGCATTAAATTGATCAAAAGTGACAGTAATGACATTTATAATGTTACCACATTTTTCTATTTCAAATAAATGCTGTTCTTTTGAACTTTCTATTCATCAAAGTATCCTAAAAAAAAAAGTTGTATCACCGTTTCCCAAAAAATAAAAAGTATTTTCAACATACTGAAACATAGCTAATAATGATATATATATATTACTGTATTTTTGATCAAATAAATGCAGTCTTGGTGAGCATAAGAGACCTCAAAAACATTCAAAAATCTTACCCCAAAATTTTGAATGGTAGTATATATCAGTAGTACAGTAAATCTTACATTTTAAAGTCTGAATATTCAGAACCGATAATTATGTAAAAAAAATAAAATAAATTAGGTGCCAGAACAGCAAGAAACAGCATTATATTGATGTAAAATCCAAACAAACTGCATAAAACATATTTTAATATACTACAATATTCACATTACTGTACATGCATCTGCGGTGGGATCGAGTCTTGCACGACACCGGCACCAATCCTTGTTAAAATGACTGTATTTTAGCAAACATGTAGCGGGACGCCGGGCCTCCTCATACACTGTGAAACCAGAAACTTTCTGCCACTAAAACTGATTAGTCTCCATTAGTTATGGATCTCTA
>NW_015670114.1:0-915 GCF_001515625.1 Sinocyclocheilus rhinocerous
GCTCACCAAGGCTGTATTTACAGTATTTAATCAAAAATACAGAAACGGTAATATTCTGAAATATTACTGCATTTTAAAATAACTGTTTTCTATTTGAATATACTAAAAAAACTTTTATTCCTGTGATGCAAAGCTGAATTTTCAGCATCATTAGTCTTAAGTGTCACATGATCCTTCAGAAATCATTCTTATATGCTGATTTGCTGCTCAAGAAACATTTCTTATTATTATCAATGTTGAAAACATTGTGCTGCTGCTTCACCTTTTTGTGGCAACCGTGATTTAGTAATATTGTACTTGGTAATAAACAATAATATTAATCAGAATATTTAAGTAATATAAAATTGCATTATTTAGTTATTACATTTCTTGTTATTATCAGTATTGAAAACAGTTGTGGTGATTAATATATTTATGGAAACCCCGATACTTTGATGAATAGAAAGGTCAAAAGAACAGCATTTGTATGAAATAGAAATCTTCTGAAACATTATAAATATCTTTACTGTCACTTTTAATCAAGTTAATGTGTTTGCTGAATAAAAGCATTTATTCTTTAAAAGAAGCGTTCTTTAAAAGAAAAATATCTTACTGACACAGACATTTGCAGGTAATTTTGTTATCAGTATATTACAAAGCATAGTACTGCATATGAAATATCGTGTCCCACAGTGTGCACCCAATTTGACCTTCCTTTGCCAGTGTGACATGAGCCCAAATAATATTTTTACAAACAATTTTTTGACTGATTTTTTTTTTATCGGACTGCCAAGACTTTTTACACACAATGTTTCTAATGCATTCAGGTATCTTGCATGTAATTACGTTGCAATATTACATACTACTTTTTGAAACCTCTAGCATACAGCATGTTTTACATACAGGAACTATTCAGTATATACTGTGCTGTATTCA
>NW_015670115.1:0-1235 GCF_001515625.1 Sinocyclocheilus rhinocerous
GTGATAGTGATGGACTGATGGACTCTAATTTTGCCTTCAAATTAACTGCTAATTCTCTTGATTCACATACTTTTGCAGCACACAGATATGCAACACTGGATCGTTTTTCTCAAATAAATGACAAAGAATTTTTTTTGTCTCATTTGTTTGATTGGGTTCTCTTTGTCTACTTTCAGGACTTGTGTGAAAATCTAAATATGTTTTGGGTCATATTTATGTAGAAATATAGAAAATTATAAAGGGTTCACAAACTTTCAAGCAGCACTGTATATATAGATATAAACAGGCCTATATGGATTTAAGATTTACAGCTTAAGCTTTATTCTTTAAAAAAGCAAATAAGACCATGTTAGCTCTGACATTTACAGCCAAATAACCATGTTTGTGTTAGTGGGTCAGGTGTTTTCCTTTACTGTATGCATCAAATTTCCCCAAAAATGTAACACAACCTGAAATCACCTACAACCAATGTGGGTCAGGAAACAAGGAAAATGGCTTGATAAGCAGGCTAGCAGAGTTAAAATCATAATCTAAAAATGGTAAAAGGTTTATGTGAAGGTTATGCTACAGGTTAAATAGTAGAACATAACTTTGGTCAATTTAAAAATAATAAAAGTCAAATGGAAAATTGTAACTTGTATCTGAGTACATGTGCATCACCTCAAAGTTCTGATCCATGCAGCAGGTAAGAGGTACAAACGGTCCCACAATCTTAACTTCCGGTTCACCTTGTTTATTCTGTACTGTGAATTTAGGCAGGCAAACAGGCCAGTTTTGTCGAACATGACCGATGACAAAGCCTGGTGTACAAAGAACATAAAATATACAGTACAATACACTCAAGGTCTAAACGAGAGAAGGATAATGTTCATACCTCATGTCTTCTGCAGCTGCTGCTGCAAACAAACAAACGGGTGCACCAGTCTGATGACCTCTTTATTATATTCATTAATAACATTCATTATGAAGGAACGACCTGGATAGAGATGCCTGCTACAATAATCAATGTCCTCAAGAATACTAAAAAGAACGTTCCCGACGTCATCCTTCACCTTATAGCTGTTGTCAGCCTTTATTTCACAGCAAACTGTAAGAAATTAAAAGGAAGGAAATTAGAGTGTTGCTTTTTTGGTTTCACCATATATTTCATTCATGAAATGCTGATGAACGAACCTTCGTCAAAACATTTGTCCGGATGAGGTTCTTTGTAGACAAACAATTGATCAATCTAAAAT
>NW_015670116.1:0-1860 GCF_001515625.1 Sinocyclocheilus rhinocerous
AGCTTTCATTTATTTTTTTCAGTGTAGTTTTAGTATTTAATTAAAACTATTTCTTGTTTATTTCTGTTTATTTAGTTGTCAAGGTAGCATTTCTGATTTTCGTTTTTTGTTTTAAGTTTTTCATCTGATATTTATATTTTTCTGGTTTATTTCAATTACCAAAAATATTTTATTTTATTTATTTTTTTTTTTCTTTCTGGTTTTTAATTTTTCTTGTTAACAATAACAAAACATATAAATGATATATGATTTGAGCTTGCAGATACTCTAAGAAATCACTTTTTTGAACTCATAAATATAAAAGAAAATCTTACATTGGTAATATTTTATAAAAAGCAAGATAAAGGCTGCCCTAATATTCACAGACTGCAAATAGTGCAATAAATATAGGCTAAATGTGTGTTGAGAACAACTTATCTTCAAGGTAAGGTTTCATGTCAGATGTTCCAATTTTTATTCTTCACTTTATCCTTGTTTACATGTTTTCCTCTTATTACAATTTTTGAGACTTTGTCGATCATTTTGTGTGCCAGATGTTTGTTTTAATTATTCATACACTTGGTTATTATTCTAACTAATCAGACACTTTTTAATTGGCATCCTCTAGATTTGTGCACTTGTTTTATAGCAATTAACAAGTTCTCCTCAATGAATATCTGTCCAGTATGTCTTCTGAATAATCATGACAAGGCCATGCAATGAACATTGTTAATTGAAAAAAAAAAGCCCCATTTGATGTTTCTAAGAACTTTGCTTTTAATATTAAAAGCGCTAAATGTTTGTGACCTGGTGTGTGAAGTCTGATAATTGAAGTAGAAATCTATGCTGTAGAAACTGCTGGAGTAAAATTATATTCGATTTAACAGGACAATAAATGGTTCCAGCATATCACAAAATGCTTATTCAGTGAATGAGATATGCATTTCATCCATCAAATAGGTTGAACTAAATGCTACTGGCGTCTGTCATTTTGTGTATGAAATGCATTAGAGTGTAGCTGCACTTTGGGTCACGCAGTTCATTTAGTCCATGAAATTACATAGTCGGGTTACACTTGGCGCCCCATAAAAGACACACTGATAGAGTTTTGTGTTTGTGTGGGTGAATCTGTTGCTGTTTATGCATGTTTATTACAGTCACGGATCATGGAAAAACACATTGTGATGAACATCATGTTTATTTACCAGCTGTAATACTATGGTGGTTACCAGTGTATTTTAAAATACAAAACTAATTGTACCTTAAAATCCCATGCCAAAATACATGAAAAATTGTCAGTGTATTTTTTTAAGTGAATATCTGGCTATATATATTTTTTACTTTATATTAAACAGGAGTTTTTACAGTGTATCTGTTGATTTCAGGAATAAAAGTCAAAATGTAACAGACAGTTTCAGGAAGTTCCACTGCATAGATATTGCAACATTCTTCAATGAAGTTCTTATGCCTTTTTGTATTATTTCTGACAATGTCAGTGTACCCAAGAGAATCTCCACACGAGAGCGAGCAGAGCATGTGGGGTGAGACAGTGAACAGCAGACAGCAAAAGAAAGTTTGTTCTGTAGAAAAGAACTACTGAAGTTAGGAAGCACAAAAGCAGAGATTTACATTCATATATATGAGATGAAAAATGCAAGAAGATTCGGGTGGAATTTCTTATATTCTCACAATGTTAACAAATATTGATTTCGATAGTCTTCAGACATTCTACTAACTATAAGTAACTTTGCATCTACATGTCAACTCCTTCTCATTAGAGTATCAGCAGACTGTTTTAGGTTAGTGTTAGGGTTAGTAACTAGTTACATGTAACGGAATTCCGTAATTGAATTACAAAATAAGGTTACACTTAGGGCTGGA
>NW_015670117.1:0-581 GCF_001515625.1 Sinocyclocheilus rhinocerous
GCTTTAAATCTAAATATCGGCATCGGCCCAATATGAAAAATTACACACATGTTAAATCTTGAACATGAACAAATGTTAAATCTTAAAATAATAAGGATACCACAGCATCTTTCTGGAAAAAAAATGCAGCGATTGATATATAGTTGAAGAAATGCCTTGGATTCTTCTTTTTTTTTTGTAATAGTTGCTTCAAACCCAACCAAAGAGCAACTTCTGGTATTACTTCAAAAGGTCCTTAATCAGTAAGTAGCGCTTCAAGATGTCTCTTACGGTCTATTAAATATAATGTGTTTATAATTTCCTCACAGGAGAGACTTGGTGTTGTTTCAAACAAAAGGAAATATATTGGCATCGGCTATCGGCCAAAATGAGTTGAAATATATCGGATATCGGCAAAAATCCAATATCGTGCATCCCTAATAATTTAGTGACAATTTTTTTTTATTGTTAATGTTTTCGATAATGTCGACTAATCATTTCAGCCCTAATGCCAAGTCGGTAAGTTGCACAGTCTGTAGTTCTGTGTTTGATTGGCTGACAGCTGGACTGTTTAAATCCTATTAGTGGAAGTTGCATTGAGC
>NW_015670118.1:0-668 GCF_001515625.1 Sinocyclocheilus rhinocerous
TATATATTAAATAACAGCAGGCCACAAAGCATTGTTTTCTAGATCTATGGTTTAATAAATTATAACCTGTTAAATTTTAGAACTATAATCAGTTCCTCAAAAACAAAAATATTCTTCAATAATGTACACCGCTCTCAATAACAGTTGCACATTATTTATATTTTCAGTGAACAGATTAAATATAAAAGTACATTTTCATTTCAGATAATTTTTTCTAATGTGGCTTACAAATTATGAGCATTCGATTCGTGATTATTTATTAGTTTACAGCATTTTGTAACTAAAAACCAGTAACTAAAACCAGCTCTTCATCACTCAAATGCAGCGCTATATCTGTGTGAGCTACCGAGCAAACCAACAAACTTATGCATATGAAGCTGTAGGCCTATGTTACGACAACGTTCAAAATGATCAATTTTAAAATTGCGGAGGATGTTTAATTGTTTTGAAATCATAACATAATATTCTGCAAGTAACTGCGTGAAAATTAGGCTTTATTAATCAAAACTTTGTACCTATAAATCACTGTGTGAAAGGAATAAAAGTGGTCGGAGTGTTACTGCCTCTAGTGTTCATTTAAACTGGAAACTGCAGTGAATTGTACATATAGGTACGTTTTTTTCAGTTTTGCAGAAACATATGTAGAGGCACCAATTTCCAATGAGCCT
>NW_015670119.1:0-2171 GCF_001515625.1 Sinocyclocheilus rhinocerous
ACAGCGGCTCAATCACACTCTTCTGTGGCTCTGTTAATCTGCCAAAGGCTTTGAAGGCTGAAACAAGAGTTATGAACAGCACAGTCTGTGAAGACGAAGGGGGAAAAAATATGCATACACAACACACACACATAAAAAACATAATCTCAAGCTCTTTGGGCCTTTGGGGCTTTACGGTTAAAAGAAAACAAAAATATATTATATATCCATGATTTACAAGAGCACATAGAGCTTCAATGGTATCACTATGTACTCAACTATTGAAAAACTATTTAAGCGACAGAACGAGAGAAAGAAAGATGGACAGATACAACAATAGAGAAAATTAACAGCAGATACAATGGACACAGTGCTCTCCAAAAGTCTAGACACACCTTTGGAAAAATAGCATAAATCCTTTGGTTTTGTGATGACTCTAAATTGTTAAGGGACACACAAACTATGAAAACATGAACCAAAAAAATAAACACACAAACAAACAAACAAATAAATAAATGTAATACTTTAGAACAGAAAACAATATTAATAAAGCATCTCTAAACTGTGTTCTAACTGGTTTGTTTTGCTTTTACTTTCAACCATTCAGTAAAGCTTTAAACGTGTTTGGATCTAATAATATTATTAAAAATAAACTGTGCCAGATTTAATCTAGTAATCATAAACTTTAATGCATTTAGGCCAAGAAACGATGATATTCTCAAAAATTTTAAGACTAGCTGTTGTGTTTCCATTTTGGAGAGTACTGTAGAATAATATAATAAATGAAAGAATGAAAGATACTATAGACAGAATAGTATATCAATAGACAGAACAATAGAACACATACAAAATAAATAGATTGGTTGATTGGTGTTTTAATTATTATTATTTTTTAATGGTGCCTAACAAGTTAAAATATTATAAAATCGCAATTTAAAAAGTTTTTTAAAGTTTGCTTTAGATAGAAATCAAAGAAAAATGGATTCCGGTTAATAAGGTTAAACATTTCTTCGAAAGTGTTTGCTGAGTAATACAATTTCCTAAGAGAACTTAAACCAGCACAATTTAATAAAATATGTTTAAGAGATACTGGAAATGAGGAACATAGTGGTGAAAAAATAAACTACGATATAGACAGAGCTATATAAAACAAACACCTTGGCATCACATCCACATACAATTCATACAACAGATTGAATGAACAATAGAAAAAAAAAAACAATCAACAAATAGAATGAACAAACTAAACAATAGCAAATAAGAGGACAAACAGCAGAACAATTGAAAGACTGATAGAATGATCGAATGAACTATAGCTATAAAACAATAGAAAAAAACTGAATGAACAACACAATGATCAAAGACAATCAATTTGGATAAAAGCATCTGCTAAATGATTAAAGTTAAACAGAACATTCGATTTAATTGATCAAACGATAGTTAGCACAGACAGAATGATACACAGAATGACAGATAGGTAGAACAAACAATACAGAGAACAAGAGATGGGGAAGACAGGAAGCTCTGAGATCCAAGGCAAAGGAACCAGTGAGAGTAAAAGATAAATCATTTGACTCATAGAGGAGCCTCAGGAACAAGGGTAGGTCACTGGAAGCAGATCCCACTGCTGAGCGGCTCAGAACCAACACAAAGGGACCAGAGTCAAAGGACTAACAGAAAATATGAGACTATTCTAACCTAATATCCTGCTTGTATATGATTTCACAGTTGATGCTAAAGACACACATACAACACATTTTTTGATTTGATGCATTTCCAACATATTCAATGAGAAACACTTAAAAGCAGGATTTGATTGGATGGTATATTAATATTATAGTTTTTTCCCCCCCTCCGTCGGCGGAGAAAATTATTACATTTTGATAAAAAATGACAGAATCTTTTTTGTTCTTTAGATTAACATGCATTGATGGATCATGCAAGTCCATGAACACATTATCAGTTGTGATTTCATGTTGCCTTTACCATTTTTTTCACCTTTTAGTTTATGATTCATGGGATTTAATTTTACAGAAATTAAACGAAAAAGGGTAAATATTTTTGTTCAAAATATTTTGTTCTTATTGCAGCACAAATTATGATAAATACAACTTTTCTTTCCCAATACATTAGTTTACATCCATTCAGGAAAAAATAAAAATAAAAATAAAAATAAATATATATATATACAC
>NW_015670120.1:0-2180 GCF_001515625.1 Sinocyclocheilus rhinocerous
ATTATTATTATTTATTTTTTTTTCCCACAATCATAAATTACATTTTGCAGAGTTACATGACTGACATTAGTATAATACACAATCTAATAAAATGTAGAAATTGCAACAAAAGTCTTTATAGTCACCACATTATAATGATAAGATAAATCTGGATTTTTAGCTGAAAAAATTAAACCAGGATTTGACTTAATGACCAGTGTTCTATTTTCCCTCAATTAATTTAATTAAAATCATATTTATGAGTCATTGTCCTGTCATGCAAGGTAGTTTTTTTTTACATTTAATTAACCTAATAAGTGATCTAAAATTTCAACAAGCATTACTGAATGACAAGAGTATCTCTCTCTCTCTCTGTTGATAAAGTTTGGCTTTTATGAGTTTTGCACATCTGCATGTTCAAATGCCAAACACAAATAGCATGTATATTTAATGCATTTTTGTGAACATACTGTAATCAATACGTTACCAGAGGCCATGCATAATGTGCATTTTCATTGTTAGCAAGGTCACAGCTCTTTTTCAAGAACAATTTCCACTGGATTTTGCTTCAAGGTTTCATTAAAAATGTATACATCTTCCCTGCCTAACACCAGCACATCTTACCATGGTAAATATAGAGGAAAGAGAGATACGGTTTTAATTGAAGACCTGGCAATCATTGTTTTCATTCGGCTCCTTGCACTACAGTTGCATCAGTTGAGGTTGTCAGGTATATATGCCGCCACATCTGCGGTTGTGATTTGGCAGAGTAGGAAAGGGAGAGGGTTGACCAGATGTGGCCTCTTTTTAGGTGTGGTGGAAGTGAAACTACAGAGAGTTTCAGCCATCTGTTAGAGCGAGGAGTCAGTAATCCAACCCTCTTTATTCTTTGCCTGTATCCACTCCAGCCCCCTGATAGCTTTGTGCCTTATGTTAAAGAAAACATAATTTGAATCCATTTCCTGCAGGATCATACGATTCCTCATGTGTGTGTGTGGGAATGGGAGAGCTGATGTGGTTTGGTGGTGGTAAAGGAGAGGGAAGAGAGACAGAAGGTGTAGTGTTGAAAACAGAGGTGTCGTGTCAGTAGATGGAGAACTTTCACTCCAGCTGCAAGCGGCGCAAATTGAAATATATTTCTGAAAACACTGACTGTGATTGAGTGTCAGTGCAATAAAAGAATGGGAGGACCTCACGGAAGAGACAAGATTGATTTTTCTTCTCCTTCACAATATGCCGCCAAGTTACTTTTGTCAAAGGCTGAAAATCACCCAAAAATGTGATTTACACTGAAAAATCCAGTCTGAAATATTTTCACTTGTATAACTGACAAAAATAAATAAATAAAAAATAAAATAAAAATAATAATAATTATTGATTGACTGATTGATTACTCTTTCTTATTTACTCTTTCTTTCTTTCTTTGTAAAATTATAAATGCATTTACTGTCACTTTTTATCAATTTAATGCACCCTGAATGTAATGAATGTATTAATTTATTTAAAAGAAAGTATATTTAAATAAATAAATACAAATTACTGCAGCATGCACAATTTTTATTGTGTGTGTGTGTGTACTTGTTTATGCTACATTGTGGGGATCAAATGTCCCCACGAGGGTGAAAAATTTTTAAAATAGTAAATTATGTTTATCTGAAAGTGAACGTAAATGTAAAAAGGGAACGTAAAAGTGAATGTAAACAGGTTTTCTGTAAAGGGTAGGTTTAGTGTTAGGGTTGGGATAAGGGATAGAAAATATTGTTTGGTCAGTATAAAAGTAATAGACAATTCACAATTCACAGAAACAAACTGTGTGTGTGTGTGTGTGGTAATAATACTGTACAATAAAAAACAATTAAAATATGTACTGTCGTTCAAAAGTTTGGGGTGATATTGATTGATTGAGTGTTTTGGGGGGATGCTATATGATACAGTAGCATTTTCAGCAAATTGTAGATGTTTGAGTACATATACTGTACGTTGCAGGACTGTGCATTATGTTTACTGTACATATAGTGATAGTGTGATGATGTTCAGTGAATATTTTTCATTTTTACAACTCTGTTTGGTGACACATACTTGATCTTTAATTTCACGTCCACCCCTGTGGGTGGAGGAATGGCTTTATATGCATGTGAAAGGCTGCAGTGGACTCTGTTCAGATTACAGCAGCTGTGTGAGAGGCAGCGATGCTGAGGCTG
>NW_015670121.1:0-501 GCF_001515625.1 Sinocyclocheilus rhinocerous
ATTTAAAATTATGTCAGTTTTATCACGAAATGCAAACAATATACGCTGTTTTTGACTCTCTTTAATGTTGGTTTTGCTGGAGTGCTCGCTAACCAATGCAGGACGTGCATTGGACGCCTCTGTAAAAATCACATTGAAATCCACACGCTGACTTGTGAAATGTTCACACAATTAAATCATAATGCACATTTACTTGTCATGAGCAATTAAGTTCTTTAGTAGTAAATTTAAGTTTGGAACCATAGCAAAGTGAAGAGCATCTCAACTATCGCTGCGATAGAATGAGTCCCCGTGGACTCGCCTCGTTAGCGCCAGGCATTGAGAGTGCATGCAACAGGTACAATTATTTCTCACTAGGCTGGACCTATCTAAGCCTGTCTAGGATTTACACAAAAGTGTTTTACGTCCAGTTGGCGCAGTCATTTACTAAAGTATGTGGTAGTTAAGACAGAAATAATCCCTGAATTCATGCAGGACTGATCAAGGACTGATAGATGAATA
>NW_015670122.1:0-548 GCF_001515625.1 Sinocyclocheilus rhinocerous
CATATTCATAATCGATATTTCCGCATATACAAACTATGCGAATGATTTTGGAAAGTGGCTCTGATGTCTCTGCAGCTGTTATAGAGATTTCAGTTTTGTGCTCGAGTGTCCATCTTGGTACTTGAAATCTTGCCTTCATAATTGACTTGCATCCTCAGTTAAGCTGAGTTAATTGCCTCTTACTCTATATATGTACTTCACACAAGCACTTCAGGGGAAGTCACTTGAATGTATTGAATAACACACTACAGCAAAAATGACAGTCAAGTACTTTAGTATGTTAGTCAACACATCAAAATAAGTGTACTTTGAAGTATGACAAAAATATTAAAACAATGATTGAAAATGTATGTTTAAATCTTTTACAATGTGCACATTTTAGAATCATAGTGATAAAAAGGAACTCTTCAAGCACACTTAAGTGACCTTTGATTTAATTAATTTGAAGTTATTTGCAAAAACAGTTTCTCAATATACGTTTAATTTGAAATATATTATTTAACTACACTATAAGTGCACATTCAGTACAATTAAGTGCACTTGTTTTT
>NW_015670123.1:0-810 GCF_001515625.1 Sinocyclocheilus rhinocerous
AACAATTTTAGAATAAAGTATAACAATAATAATAATTTGCATGGTATGATGTGATATGACCTAACCGATCTTTAGATTAAATCACCATTGGTAGCCATTTCACCATTTTTTCCTCAGCTGGTCAGAACAATCGTGGCAGACTTGTTACTTGTTCAGATGACAATATCCGGTGAAAATTCTTATTTGGGTCATATATTCCAAGACGTAGGCTAGAATCTGTGATTGCGAAGTACAGTAAATGTCCACACCGGTGCGGTGACTGACAGCCACACACACTCTTCAAAACATTAGATTCATCCGCGCTGGAGCCATGCCGGAGGCAACTCACACAAGGAAGATAATTCCGCTAACAGCTGTAATTGCAGGTTTTCAAACAGATGGCGACAAAGAGGCAAAACTTACAGACTGCAGCTTTAAATACAAATCAGACTAAACTGGTCTAAATGATTCACAATCAACTAGCAGTAATGTTAACAAAGTAAACATTCTGGTAATATATTTAGCTTTGGCTTGATTGTATGACAGTTTTATAATGTCAAAAAAGATTTCTATTTCAAACAAACTTTTATTCATGAAAGAATCCTGAAGAAATGTATCCATTTTCACAAAGCTTTTAAGCAGCACAACACTTTTCAACATTAATAAGACATGCTTCTTGAACCTCAAATCAGCATATTAGAATGTTGTTTTTACAGTAGTATTTCACAATATTACTGATTTTACTGTATTTATGATAAAATAAATGCAGCCTTGGTATGCATAGGAGACTTATAATAAAATGATGCAGATGCTGATAATATTTGGGTTTTG
>NW_015670124.1:0-607 GCF_001515625.1 Sinocyclocheilus rhinocerous
ATGTATATCTGAGCCAGGGTTATTATCATTAACTAAAGCTAAAACAATAAAAACCGTTTCATTACTTGAAATAAAATAAACATTACAATAAATATAAAAAAAACCATAAAAATCAAACAAAAATCTAATTCAAAATATTAACATAAAATATAACACTATATTATTGATACTAAAATGAGACTGATCTGAGTGAAATGGATTAAATGAGGAAAAAAAATAGGGCAGGACTTGATTTGGGACATTGGGAATCGGGAATCTATTAAGGATTACAAGGGCACATTAATTACATTATAAAATAATGATGCACAAGCATAAATCATCTATAATAACCACTGCAATATTCAATAACAATAAAAAAAATCTTTATTTTAATTTGTCTCTTATGCTTAACAAGACTGCATTATTTGATCAAAAATAAACTAAAAACAGTAATACTATGAAATAATATTACAGTTACAACTTTCCATTTCATGGTTTATTCCTGAAAATTCAAAAGAACAGCATTTATTTGAAAGAGATGTATTTTGTAACATTATAAATGTCTTTACTGTCAATTTTGATGTCACTGTAGTGGCAAAGCTGAATTTTCAGATTTCATTTGATTTTA
>NW_015670125.1:0-537 GCF_001515625.1 Sinocyclocheilus rhinocerous
CTTTTCACAATACACATCGTTGCAAAGCAGCTTTACAGAAAATGATCATGTCAGTGAATGACTATGTCAAGGTTATGTCAATATGGCAGAAATGCAGTTAGTTAATAACATATTGGATTGAGCTGAGAGAAGGCCAGTGTATAATAAACTATATGTAGTACAGTTAAATAAAACCTCTCTCTCTCTCTCTCTCTCATATTTAATATTGATACGAGCTGTGAATGTTTGCTACACATACAGGTTCTTTTTCAGCACCGGGAAACTGGTTTGTCTGGTCACCCTGTGTGTGTGTGAATTATAAAGCCTAGTTCTATAAGCAGCGACCTATACGTGCTACTGTAACTCTAGCTCTATAACTGTAGCTCTAGAGCGATCCGCTGTAAAATATCATCTTGGATGACCCTGTCATGTCATGGTACACAGTATATGTCACATCATACAGCACTTGCTGTTCCCGCCAAAGTTCAGCGTATATCCTCTTTTTCAAGAGTCCAACCCTGCGTTCCATTCGGAAGGGCTCATCCCTATGCCCTAATC
>NW_015670126.1:0-570 GCF_001515625.1 Sinocyclocheilus rhinocerous
TTCGTTTTCTGACTTTGCGTCGTTTCTCTGATTGTTTTCATTGTTTGCTAATAGAGCTGAGAAACCTTATCAGCTGTCATTTCTTGCGGTTTTGTTCATTTATTGATTATTTTAAGTGCTACATAGCACAGAACTAAAGAACACAAGCAGATACAGACTTATAGGATATAGAGAAGGCAATGGTTATAAAATAAAAAATAGCAAAATAAATAGCACAGGTTTATTAAATTCTTTAAAGACGAAATAGCTTGGCTGTATTGCTATATTTATGTTTCAAAAACACTAAATAATGGCTTTTGCTGACTGAATTTACTACAATGAATGTGAAATTCAACAAGCAACATTAAAAAGATTAATAATCAAGTACTCATTTTTTGTTTTGATCTAAGTATAGAAACCAACCAACACATGCTTAAACAACATTGAATAGCAAATTATTGTTTATTAACTTATAAAAGCACAGTTTCATTATTTTAGTGAAGGTAAATAATTATTCTTTCAAATTTAAAAATGTTAAATATGAGCGACCTCCTTTCTGACACGTTGCCATTAAATTAAAACATTTAATAT
>NW_015670127.1:0-565 GCF_001515625.1 Sinocyclocheilus rhinocerous
AATGATCAGCAAAAACAATTTTTCCCTGACTGGCCAAAGCTTCATGTGCAGTCATCGGTGAGTTGACAAGAATATTTCTACTTCATCAGCGACTTCATTCTAGTTAGCTAAAGTCAAGATCTCTTTAAATGAAACAGTAACAGACCCCAACAAGCTCAAGCTTTTTATTAAAATTAAACACCACAAATTATGGTCCACTTTTTGTATTAAAGGCAGATAAAACATTTAAATCATAAAATAAAATCACAGCGTAATTACAGCGTTGCCATTCATATGCAAAAACCTTTGTGATTTCATTTTTTCCACGGTAAAGATGCTGAGTTGTTGTACTTCTATATTACAAAAGCAACATATATCCTAAGCAACAAGGCATCTCCAAGAAATTCACACATAAACGTTTGTAAAGTCCTGACCTATTGCTGAATCTGCCTTTCTCTTTCAAAAAAAATAAAAATAAAATAATTATAATGTTCAACCCCCACCCCATGTTCCCTTTGCATTCTTCTGATTATGTTTTTATACAGTCTCCTCTAAGATAACCTCGATAGTGTGAGGCACATCCTGA
>NW_015670128.1:0-562 GCF_001515625.1 Sinocyclocheilus rhinocerous
CCTTCGCAAAATATGGTGACAAACATGGCAACTAACTTTTTTTTTCCAGTCATGAAAAAAGACTGAAGACTTCAAACTCCATAATATGAAAAGCATTATACTATAATCTACCCTAAAGTTTATTAAAGTTTGTGCTATATTGCACATAAAAATATATATTTGAGTTTGTCCAGTGCCTAAAACCCTGGATCACCTACATCTAGTATATTTATTTGTTGATAAAAAAAAATTAAACACGTATATGACAATCTTGCAAAAAAAAGAAAGAAAGAAAAAAGCGGATAATAAAAAACTTTTGGCCCTAGATTTCTTGAATGTTTTTTAATGTTACAAACTTTGTATTCAGCAAATACAAAAAGCTGTGGAAAAATACTTCTGAGTTCAGAGTAAAAAGAAGTTGTTTAAACCTATGCATTTTGCATTTTCATTTCATGATTTTAATTTACCTTTACATTATCATAATGTATTTCCATGTAGTTCATTTCAATTGGTCATTGGTGTTATATTGTTTAAAAAGTAACAATATGAAACTTTTTGAGGATGACCAAAAAAGTCTTTCACA
>NW_015670129.1:0-1035 GCF_001515625.1 Sinocyclocheilus rhinocerous
AAGTGTTACCTATTGTTCTTTATAATTCTTTTGCACTTTAATCTGGTTGAAACATTTGTTTACTTTATAAATTTTTGTGTATTGCTTTTATTGTATTTAAATGTTCAGTTCTTTCTGTTATAAGAAAAAAGTTATCAAACCTGTTATATTATGGCGACACTTTATTTCCAATATCATGATAATACCGTATACCGTGATGAAAGCTTCAGCAATTATCGCAACATGACAATTTGATACCGTAAAAAGCCTACTTAGAAGAAAAGGATAACAGCAAATCTTAACTCACCGTGAGATCAGAACACAACTAAGAACCTGGTCCTAGAAGCTTGATATACTGAATAAATGGAGTACAATACATTTCAGCCATGTCCCAAATAACGCCTTTAGTCTTTTTGGTCCCTCAACAAAGTCCACACTTTGGGCTGAAAACACTCACCACTAGCTGCATTAGAAGCTCATCCAGCAGTCTGATAGCCTCCACACTCCCAGCCTGAGTCTTCTTAGTCAGGTACTTTGCCTTCAAATGGAAAATAGTTTAATTTATAGAATTAATTCACTAAATGTGATAGAAATTCTGCTTAAAAAGTGAGATTAGTGCTGCTTGAAAAGTAAGTCTCATTTATACACCTTGGTTGTTGAGTCTTTCTCCTGAGTGCTTTGACTCAACAGGTTTCCAGCTAGTATGACTCTAGAGATGGACGCTGCTCCCCTTCATCTCCAAGCTGACCAGTTACCATATCCACCAAAAGTTGCAATCCCATCATGCTGTCTGCTCTGCTGCCGTTCAACCCCAGGCCAGAGGCAAGAAGCACAAACCTGTGCAACCAGAAAACAGCAAAAGTTAAAAGGTGAAAGTTAATTCTACACTGTCACACTAAAATCAGCCTGGAAAAGCATAATAAAGTTGGTATAAGTACTAAACACCCTTTAAACATCCTTCTGAAGGCTTCAATGTATACATCCTGCTCACAAAAACATTTGTAGTCAAATAATCCACTTGTGATTACCAGACATGTATGTGCAACTTCAACACTA
>NW_015670130.1:0-740 GCF_001515625.1 Sinocyclocheilus rhinocerous
AATGAAAATGGGGCCAATTGCTTTGCATTAGCAGATGTGTTTGTATTTTTCAAAGACATAATTTCAGTGTAATAGTGGGGACTTTTCTTTTTTCATAATAATAAAGAAATAGGTAATAGACTTAATTTAATTTAATTTAATACATGCCCAATATCCTCTGCTGATTGCAAAGTGTGTGTATATCGAGAAGAGAAGGGGGCCAATTACTGAACCCTGAGGCACCCCACAGATTATTTCATGTAATTCTGAGTTTTCCCCTTCAGCAAACTTTGAAGCATCTCCCCATTACTCAAGCCAATGAAGTGCACTTCCTGTGATGCCAAGTTGAGAGGGTGGACAAAATAATTCACCATTTTAAGGACAACAGGTCTAGCTAGATGATTTACTTTATAAAAAAAACTGTCAAAATTAACTAAACTGATTGGGCTAACCCCAATCTCGATGGTGTGGAAAAAGTACTGTTATGTTTGACATAACGTTGCCATTAGTTCTCACATGTCCTGTAACCAAATGTGGCACAGCAATTATGGACATGAAAACCCAAATGAGATTTGAGTGATACGGTGAAGGGGACGAATTTCAGTCTGTTCCTTACACAAAAGTTACCATATGACTTCAGAAAATGTTAAATATAGCGAATGTGTTAAATATAAGATACTTTTTTGCCAGCTTGCAGTCACTATATGCTTTTGTCGTATGGAAAAGAGCAGTGTGATTGTTGTGTTCCTTGGATAAATAAA
>NW_015670131.1:0-548 GCF_001515625.1 Sinocyclocheilus rhinocerous
CATATTCATAATCGATATTTCCGCATATACAAACTATGCGAATGACTTTGGAAAGTGGCTCTGATGTCTCTGCAGCTGTTATAGAGATTTCAGTTTTGTGCTCGAGTGTCCATCTTGGTACTTGAAATCTGGCCTTCATAATTGACTTGCATCCTCAGTTAAGCTGAGTTAATTGCCTCTTACTCTATATATGTACTTCACACAAGCACTTCAGGGGAAGTCACTTGAATGTATTGAATAACACACTACAGCAAAAATGACAGTCAAGTACTTTAGTATGTTAGTCAACACATCAAAATAAGTGTACTTTGAAGTATGACAAAAATATTAAAACAATGATTGAAAATGTATGTTTAAATCTTTTACAATGTGCACATTTTAGAATCATAGCGATAAAAAGGAACTCTTCAAGCACACTTAAGTGGCCTTTGATTTAATTAATTTGAAGTTATTTGCAAAAACAGTTTCTCAATATACGTTTAATTTGAAATACATTATTTAATTACACTATAAGTGCACATTCAGTACAATTAAGTGCACTTGTTTTT
>NW_015670132.1:0-1700 GCF_001515625.1 Sinocyclocheilus rhinocerous
CCATGGACTACCATAGTATGAAAAAAAATACCAGTGGGGACCAGAAACTCTTTGGTTACAAATATTCTTCAAAATTTCTTTTGAGTTTTACAGAACAAAGAAACTCAGACAGGTTTAGAACAGTTCACCGTTGAGTAATTTATGACAAAATGTTTATTTTTGGGGAACTCTGCCTCTAATTTTGATTACATCTTTCAGCCCGATCATGGAAAACCAACAATTCTGATATTAAAAACATCCCTGCATCAATGTTAGAAACCAAAACTTACATTTAGACATTTAGCAGATGCTTTTATCCAAAGCGACTTACAAATGAGGACAATGGAAGCAATCAAAACTAACAAAAGAGCAATGATACGCAAGTGCTATAACAAGCCTCAGTTAGCTTAATGCAGTACATGTAGCAAGGGTTTTTAAAAAAAAATTTTTTTTTTATAACTCTTCTAAAATGTAAGGGTGGTGAAGATGTTTTGGTTATAGTTGCCGAAATTTCACTACCAAAAGCAACTGTCCTCTTTATGGCTAGATTTCTAAGATCTCTAATAACAACACTGTTCAACCTTAGCCGATAAACTGATATTATGGAAGCACATCTACCATGATAGGTCTGTCGTTCCATATTTCGCCAATTTGATTTCAGAGTGACATTTCAATTCTTGGTGATGATTGTTGTTATTTATTACACGACTCTCTGGATTACTTGGTTTTTATTGGTCAGATTGGCGACATTCCAGGGTTTGTTAGTTCTCGATAACAACCATCATCATTAGCAATGCCAAATTCACTACTCTTCTGGCATTTCTGTCATACCCCTCGTATCATGGCGCCGTGTATTCTCTAGTTTTATTCAGATGCATCTGCTATCATCTTTCACCTCAGTTATTGACTGTGATTACTGTAAAATAAAACCTCAGGACTTCAGTATTAATAGTAGGTCTGTGGTAAAATAAGTGTTATTCTTAAATGGATAGGCCACCCAAAAATGAAAATTACCCCGTAATTGACTTTCTTCTTTCAGACGAACACAATCGGAGATAAATAAAATTTATCCTGGCCATTCCAAGCTTTATAATGGTAGTGAATAGGGGATGAGATATTGAAGGCCAAAGGCCTTCTGAAGTGAATCGATGCATTTATGTAAGACAAATATCCTTATATAAAACTTTATAAAGCAAAACAACTAACTTCTGTTGTGACGGCCATGCACATTCGACTTAGGTTTATTCCGTGACATAGTACGCAATGCCATTAGGTGCTACCCATTCTTAGCGTAGCCCTTAGCATAGCCCTGGCATTGTACATCACAGAAGTTAACGTAAGTCGAAAGCGTATGGCTGTCGCACCAGAAGTTTGAGGGTGAGTAAATTATGGGGTAATTTGCATTTTTGGGTGAACTATCCCTTTAAACGTACATCCAGCTGGTTATCGCAGAATAAACCGATGCAAGACTCGTCTGCATAATGCATTTGTCCTGATCCCCCTGTTGGGGTTTATTCTCCAACAACGACCGGCAGGATGTACATGATCCCTTATAGATGTACAATGAAAATGTAACTAAATCACTAAGTCTACAGACTGTCTGACATAACTGAGCATTACGGTGTGTTCTCTGGTGAGAATCAGTAATGTGTCTGGCATTGCCCATATGGGAATGATGTCTCAAGCATTTAGCCATAAAGCAGTCAACTGTATCCAGTAGT
>NW_015670133.1:0-612 GCF_001515625.1 Sinocyclocheilus rhinocerous
ACCAGTGTTGTAAATTATCCATTCGAAATACATAAAAGAAAAATTAAAAATTAAAAAATGCTAAAAATCTACTTATCCTCAGGCCATCCAGTATGTAGATGAGTTTGTTTCTTCATCAGAAAAGACTTGGAGAAATTTAACATTTCACTTGCTCACCAGTGGATGCTCTGCAGTGAATGGGTGCCAAAGATGGCTTGAAAAAAATGGTTGCTAACAAGTGGCTAAATGGGACTACAAAGATTTTCACAGTGAGCAGGTAAACTTATCTACTCACTAGTCGGATTCACAGTCTCATTGAGTTTAGAAATGTTCCCTTGCAAACTTTTATAACTCAAACTTTCAGGGAAAATGTTCTTCCATTAAGGACTGAAAGAGTTGTTGGAAGCTTAATGGTAGTGACGCCGAAATCACATGAGTGTGGTGTAATTTGTTTATAGCCTATACTGCCTATACTATTTCATTCTAATGAACATATTGTATATGGCATAATTGCACTGGATCGTGTGCACTCTCGTCTCTGAGTTTGCCTGTTTGACAGCTTTTAGTCTTGTACTTCTGGTGATTGTATTTAATCTTCAAAATTCATAAAAGTTGTGTTCATTTGTGAAGATT
>NW_015670134.1:0-474 GCF_001515625.1 Sinocyclocheilus rhinocerous
ATTCGAACACTGTCTAAAACACACACACTTGTGTCAGAATGCCCATCTTGGCTAGTTTTCATGTAACAGTCTATTATATCTTAAGTGAACGTAAAGAAAGAAATCGGATGTTTGTCAGTACTGATCTGTGCTTTAGGTCTTAAAGTGACAGCACTATTTTACTTGCTGCTGTCTGTCATCATTAATCTTAAAAGAAACAGAGAAAACTGCTCTTGGCTGAAGAAGTTGTTGCTTAAGTAAGAATCATATATTTAATTCATACAGTGAACATTATTCAGTGTTTTATTTTTTGATTATTCAATTTTTAGAATGCTAGTGTTAAATAGACTTACTATACCGGAAAAAATTAAAGCAGTGTTTATTTCTTTTGTATCTTATATTGTATTTGTCCTATTGTTTGTCTTTCCACATTTTATCATATTATTTAATAAATAAGTCAAGTCAAGTCAAGTCAAGTTTATTTGTACAGCGCTT
>NW_015670135.1:0-1113 GCF_001515625.1 Sinocyclocheilus rhinocerous
AGTAAATGGACTAAACGAAGCCTCGAGGCAAATAATTTTTATTTTTTATTTATTTATTTTTGTATTCGAGTTACTCGAGCTATTCAAAGAATCGTTTCAGCCCTAAATTTGTGTTCCGAAGATGAACGAATGTCTTACGGGTTTGGAGCGACATGAGGGTGAGTAATTAATGACAGAATCTTCATTTTTGGGTGAACTATCCCTTAATGCTCAGTTAATGTCCCTAAAGGGCCCTTTCCATAATGTATGGGTTTACGTTGGTCTATGCAGACTGAACTTCATATATGACTCATTCTCACAGAAGATCTACAGTATGCAGATGAGATTGAAGCTGCATGTAGACTATCAGAAATATTTGGTTTCTCCTAGACAGCAGTGACATTTTGTAAAACATGTGGCATTCATTGTTTTGAAGAACAGCCAGTGCTTTAGTCCTAAACTTCAGTCAGGGATATGGAGATGCGGGTTTGATTTCAGTCAGTGCTGTACTCCTCCAGCTGCTTGTTTTGTGGAATGACCTGTATTTATAGTTCCAGTGAAATGTGAGATGCAGGAACTCATTTCCTTTCTGCTCTGTTTTTTTTTTTACATCTCTGAATAAGCACTGAACAGTGTTCTCTTTCTCTCTCTGTCTGTGCTGTCTTTGTGCAATCCATATTTAATCCTTATTTTCCACATCAGGTCAAGTGCTCCAAGTGTTGCCAGATGGGATAGTTTTTGTATCAAGTAAACAGTATCTGACAGTTACAACTACACATTTCAGGTACAATTACTGTATACACTTTGTACTGAGCAGTGAACACTCTACCATATTTTTTTCTACCAGAGCTTTTGAGTCTGAATTTTCTATAAACTGTCAATCAAATCCAACTACTGCCTCAAGATTGCTGGTGGCAACCAATGTTTAAGTCAGAGACAATTGATTTACGACATTGTAAGAAATGACAGACTGTCTTGTCCCAGAATCCATTTACACCATTTGAATGGGATCACATCACATCCTGAGCAGTGGTCATTAATTGTAGAATAGGAACAGGTGTGAGAAACTGAGACCATTCTCAGACAATGGAGTGTCTGAATTTTGTTAACATACAGATCATAGCTGTTTCAACA
>NW_015670136.1:0-590 GCF_001515625.1 Sinocyclocheilus rhinocerous
ATTACTCTGAGACAGAAACGTGCTTTCATATTTCAAATGGAAGACTGGTAAAGTTGGCCGTGGATGTTGAATGCTCAGGTAGTGGGTGTTGAGTTCAGTAGTGATGTAGATTGATGCATGCCTTGCTCTCTATGTGTATCTCCATGTCTATCTCTCTCTCACTCTTTGCACTGCTCTGCCGCAGTTTACGCCATGGCAGGAGCACATCTGAAAGTCTTTATGGAGAGGAAATGGTAATTGCAAGCAGCCTTCAACCTTCTGAGTGGCCTGATCTCACTGGCTCACTCCTTCAACCTCTTTGACTGTCTCTCTTTGTATTCAAAGTCACTTGAACATTTCCTAAACGGCTAGATAGACTCATCATCTTATACGAGTCAGCAACGGCAACAGTCTTTTTCCACCAAAAAAAAGTCCAGTTTGCGTCAACACGTTATTTCTGCCAGTCGTAAGATTACCATCCATAACTCGATTGGACGCACTCCAGCTCTGTTATATGATTTTATGTGTTGTGATAAATTGATATGTGTGCGCAAGCACATACTATGTGGGCCTCGATGTGTGGACCTCGCACGGAACGAGACAAAGCTTGC
>NW_015670137.1:0-554 GCF_001515625.1 Sinocyclocheilus rhinocerous
TTATTTATATACAACAGTATGCACAAATTAACATTTAAAAAGTGAATTATAATACTATAAGTATTGGGCATAAAAAAATTTAAAATGTTTAGACTGTACAATTTTAAATAAATTAATTTGACTTAAAAAAAGAAAGAAAAAAAGGTCATGCTCACTACAGACTTACCAAGAACAATGTTCCTTAACTGCAAGCTTTTAAAGCTGATCTTCCCATTTACTCCACGCATATTTATATTCTTGGCCAGCGAGTTTGTTATCGTTGCTGTCATTATTCTCCAAACTCCGTCTCTGGTGTCTGTCCCACCTTTCATTGCCAACATGTTTATCTGTGAATTAACATTTAATTTATTCATTGTTAAAATAAAACGGCAATTATCCACTAAAGGGATAGTTCAACCAAAAATGTAAATTCAGTCATCATTTCCTCACCTCCACTGGTTCCAAGCCTGTATGAGTTTCTTCCTTCTGTTGAACACAGGAGAAATTTTGAAAAATGTTGGTAACCAGACAGTCGAAGGTAACATTGGTAAAAAATATTATGGAAGCCAGTGGTT
>NW_015670138.1:0-2190 GCF_001515625.1 Sinocyclocheilus rhinocerous
TGTGTTTATATGATGTTATAATTTTTTACAATATAATATATTTTTTTCTTCTTTTAATGCTATTTTTATTTATTTTATTTTTTAATTTCGTGATGTAAGGTGACCCAGAACGGTGCGTCGTCTGTTAATGCAGCGATTCACAACATCGTCGCCCGCGTGCTGCTCCAGATTGATTTGGGTCGTGATGAATAGCAGAATCTCTCCTGTGTTTGTTTATATTGGCTTCCAAATCTGCACTTGCTTTCATTATTACCTTCCCTGTCCTCGGGGAGCGTTTTAGAGAAAACTAATTTTGATTATGAAGCTCGCTGCTGAGCTTGTCGTCTGAGAGTTTAAGTGTTTGTGTCTGGTGATGAACAGAGCGCTGTAAGTGGCCACCTTGAGACCGCCTGCGTAATTAGTTGATTTGCGGCGTGATATACGAAACATCGCTGCTTTTGTTTGCATCCTGTGCAGATGAATAGAAGCGCTGTTTCCTGAGGCAGAGGGTGGTTTGCGTTGAGGAATCCCCCCTAAAGACGTCTAGACGTGCGTCACGTGTTTATTTAGGATCAGACCGTCTTAAACGCTAACCGGGGTTTGATGATGCGGCACGTCTAAAGCGAGTAGTCAGCGCACTAGGTGGGTGTATTAGCCTCGTCTTTTTGTTTCCACACAAACCTGCACATGACCGGTGCAAACAGAGGATAAAACGGCGTCTTACGTAAGTGTTGTTGGCGAAAACTTGGATTAGAGCGCCGTCGGCCAGTTCCTCTGTGTTCGGCCTTCTGTAAAGGCTTTTCTTGAACTCTTGTTTCGAAATCGCTTCTGGCGTCTTCTTTCTCCACATCCTACAAGCAAAAGCTTTTCTCAAGTGATCGAATATATTTAGCGTTGTGGACACTGCTGGGTCAGCACTTTGGGAAAGGAAGTGAAACTTGAACATTCATTCTTTTTCTCTTGTACCAATAGTGGGCTGTTCCCACCGCTAACAGGATATGTGCTGTTTAAGGGTGAGGAGGCTTTTTACCCTTTAGACAAGAGCTCATTTGAACGCGAGGCACAGACCATTAAATATAAGTAGTTTATGATTTAATTTTCTTGCAGGTTGGTGGTTTTGATATGTATGTGTACTAGGGAAGCGAGTATATAGTAGGATAGTCAACAATACTAAAATTGTATTGTTAATATATGTAATAAATAAATATTTATATTAAATGTTTTTTCAGATTCTGATTTTTGAAATGTTTATGAATTCATTTTTGTTTATTTTTTAAATAATTTTTTTAGTTACGTTTTTTTTTTACTTGTTATAAATATTTTTATATTTTATTTACATAGGTAGTTTTCAGGTTTGTTATTAATTTTTTGTTTTAAAAGTATTAATTGATTTTATTAATTATTTTACCATTTTTATTTAGCTTTTAAAATTCATTTTATATTATAATTTTTTTTTTTTTACATTTGTTAATGTATTTTATATTTATTTATTTATTTAAATTTTTTTGTTTTTTGTTTTTAATTACGTTTTGTAACCATTATAAGCAGTGGGGTGATTGAAAAAAGTATATTTTAATTATTGATATATTTTATTTATTTCTATTTAGTACATTTTTTTTTAGTTTAGTTTTTTTATTTTTGAATTGTATGTTTTGTTGTTGTTGTTTTTATTAATTTATTTTTGAATAAACTATAATGAAAATGGAAGCAGTAGGACAAATGAAAACAATAGAACAAAGGCACAAATGAAGTACACAGTGCTTTAAGTGCTTAAATATTGGAAGCAGTTCGAGCAGGAAGTGAAGTCAGTCACATTTGAACTCCTGGGCGTTGGGCGGCTGAGACGCACTCATTAATGTCTGCTTTACTTCCTAGTAAATGTACAATTCTCCGCCTCTTTTGGATCGACACTTCAAATAATATTCAAATGAGCGTCTTTATTATTCAGTCCTGCCTTTGTAGTGGCACACGCCAGTCACCGAGCAGCTCCGCCCACATTGCCCACCCCAACACACACACACACACACGTATACAGACATCTGTTCAACAACAGCAGACGGAAACTTCCTCATCCTCTCTCCCTCTTTACAGTGTGCCTGTATCCATTTTCACTTTATTATAACATTTAATGTTGAAATGATTTATTAGCCACTATGTACTTTGAATACTTGAGCAATTTAAAGAGAGATTTGAAGTTTGATGGTTGCTAAG
>NW_015670139.1:0-717 GCF_001515625.1 Sinocyclocheilus rhinocerous
GCTCATCTCAAGATCAGTGCAGGTCCAGGGTCAGGAAGGAGACAAATCTGCAGCTTCTACCTCATGGGAGAGTTTGTTTTTATTTCCTTTTTTCTCTATTCCCTTTTTCAGTCCCTCTTTTTCAATTTATGAATTTTAAACAGGCACTCTGAAAGACCTTTCTGATGAAGGACCCTGATTAGAGAGGTTAACAGACTCAAGCTGTCATATCAAAGGCTTATACATGCATGCACTCACACAGAAAATAAAAGACTGAGATTCCTATCTGAGTCACTGAAAGGAAAAGGACAGTAAAAGACTGTGTGTGTGTTGTGTTTAAAGATCTTGAGTCAATGTCACAAACACTGAGCAGGCCGAACATGGCATGAAAGCCATGTTGTGTTAGACTCACACAGAGTTCTTATGCCTGCAGCATTTAACTGAGTGTTCTGTCTCTTTCCTGCTGTAATTAATCAGAGTAAATTGCTTCATTAATATTAATACACAGTAAAACACACACATACAATGAACTTCTGATCCGTACAAAGGAGAAATGAGCAGTCAATCAGTCAGCAGACTGCATCAAGCAATTTTTACGGCATATATCTCCGTTCAAAAGTTTGGGGTCAGTAAAAATGAAAATTCAATCATTTACTCTCTCTCATGTTGTTCGAGACCTGTATTATTTTCATCATTCTGTGCAACACTACACATTTAGAGATTCCTTATGAGGTTAAG
>NW_015670140.1:0-595 GCF_001515625.1 Sinocyclocheilus rhinocerous
GAAAACTTGAAATCGCATCATATGACCCCTTTAAAGAAGTCTCTTATGCTCACCAAGCCTGCATTTATTTAATCACTTTTATATATATACATGATCGTTTTTTTATTTGAAGAATAAAAAGTTCAAACAGCATTTAGGAATTTCATTTTGAAATAGAAACCTTTTCAACGTTATAAATGTAAATTCTCACTTAAGTTCTCACTTTTAATCAATTTAATGCATCCTTGCTAAATAAAATCAAATCAAAGAATAAATCAATAAAAGCTGAATGCAAAATAATTATAAAAGAGTATTTTAAACAACAAACAACAGTAGTATTTCAGAGATTAACTAACCATGTGTATAATTACTATTATATTATATTAGTATTATACTGTATAAGTAAAAGTGTTTAACTTATTAGTTTGTCCATACAATTGTATTGTATCATACTAGGTTTTTATTCACACTACAGTTTAGTTGTGTGTGTGTTTTTTTTATATTATTATTTAATTTTAGGGTAAAAAGTTTCAGATTTTAGCCTATAATTTCAGAAAAATTAAATTAAATTAAATTAAAATATAACTAAACTGTTAAAATAGTATGAAAAAAAAAT
>NW_015670141.1:0-1145 GCF_001515625.1 Sinocyclocheilus rhinocerous
TTTAAAGCTGTCATCTCTTGACAACTGAATCCTGATGTTGAAACAACATTGTTTCTTAAATCCTTAAAGCAATTTAGTTTTACCTGATCTGATTCCATCTATGCTAGTCTTAATACATCATAGCTTAAACATGATAACAGATTGAATTCTGGACTTGTTATGGTCATATTAATTATTAGTGCCATTTTCTAATGTTAAAGGCATAGTTCACCCAAAAATGAAATTTCTGTCAACATTTACTCACTGTCATATACTTTCAATCGTCTTCAAAACACAAATAAAGATATGTTTGATGAAACCTGAGACATTTCTGTCAATTAAACGTCTCCACCAAAACTTTGACACTTCATAAAGTTATACTCCATGATGTTTACTGGTCAGACCTCAAAAGTGGCAAATCTATATTTTGTCACTATTTGTCCTGAGGTGATGTAATCCTAATGAATGGACCTATTCATAAAGAGTCCATAAAGACATCATAAAAGAAATCCATTTGTATTAAGCAGTTCTCATATTTTATTACAAAATATTTTTGTTTCGAAAGCTGAAAGTCTTATGTTTTTAAATGATGTGATGTTGAGTAAACGATGACTGAATTTAGATTTTTGGGTGAACTGTCCTTTTTTTATATAAACCTTTTTGAATTTATCCAAAACAAAATGTGTAACAAACATGTAGTTTGAGTGTTTATGAATTTTTTTGCATCTTCATAGGCAGCAGGAACTGTCAAATTTACTTCATGAGAAGAAGTATCTGAAGGCTCTGGGAATCGCTATCTCTCTGGATCAGCCGCACACTGCATTGCGAGTTATCCGAGGTACTTTTTCTTTAATTTCTCTGCATAAATTAGTCAAAATGCTTGCTTTACTTTCCAACCGCATTTATTTTAAATGGGCACTTTGATTGTTAGATATAAAATCAGGTAGAGACACATTTTTATACTCCATGATGTTTACTCACCTGCAATTTGAGACAATCCTCCGCTTATGTTTAATTGTCCTGTTTTGTTTCGTTTTTTTGACAGGATTATATTTAGAATGAAAGTGAATGAGCTTTAGTTCTTGAATGTCGTAATGCAAACTCTGGCTAATTTCCGATGGTGGCTTATGATTGTGTAAGATGATGTTTGGTGAATAATTTCTCAT
>NW_015670142.1:0-1179 GCF_001515625.1 Sinocyclocheilus rhinocerous
AAAAAAAATGCCGTCTAGTCATGTTTTGTCCCACAATATGGTGAGATCTGATTGGGTCCAACTCCTCAGATTATACAACAATCAGAAACAGCCCTGAAAGCCTGTCGTTTCATGTTCGGCTTCACCTAGTGTTGATTTCACAAACACGCTTCTTGCTCTGACTGGTAAAGAATGTAATAGTGGCTGACCCAGATGCACTTTCAGTGGCTAATGCTGATAACTAGAGGGTGACCGGTGGTTAAAAAACATGTAAGCAATTGAGATGATGCAAACTTTATGAATTACATAACATATTATAAAACAAAAGGTAGTTGTATTGGTGTGTTTTGTTTTTTGATTGATACAGGGGGGAAAAAATGCTCTTGCATGTCAGTCCCCTAAAAGTGTACATAAAAATAATGAACTGCTGAAATTTTATATAATCACTTTTCCCTCCAGATTGATCAGATTTCAAAATAGTACTTGCTATGGCTAGTTATTTAGCCCACCAATCACAGGGAAACCAGCAGTACGGATGACAACTATAATTTGACTTAAAACGATAAAAATAAAAAAATACAGTCAATGTGACTGTGAACATCTCATTTATAAAAAAAAGTACAACCCGTAACATTGTCTCTACAATTATTCTTAATTATGACCCTGATGTGAATGCGCTTTAAAATATTGTGTTTCTTAAAAAATATTATTCAATTCAACCTCTCAGTTAGACAAGTTTCCATCTGTAGGGAATTTACCGAGCATGCCAAATAATTCAGGTTTACTGAAGCGATTCCCCTACATATGAATCTTCATTCACTTGACTCACTGATGACTTCTGAATATTACTTTCACATCAGCTCTTTGCTAGGGTAGTTCTACAGGAGTTATCTTCAAATACTGAGAGACATGGAAATAAATTATTCATGCATGCATTATAGCTGGTAATTGATCTGTACCTGATGAGCAAATTGAATGGATTCTAAGAAATGGGTGAATTTTACTGGTGCATTCATTTTCATTTGACCGAATAGTTTTCTGGATGGTGCAATTTAATTTTGTGTAAAGGCCACTGTACAGCAGCCATTACCCAATCACAGGGGTTGTGGTGGATTTATGATATTTACTTATTTATTTATATTTATGTTCCATGTTCCACGGTTAAAGGGTCTGTGGATTAAAGGTAGGGTTTAGTAAAAC
>NW_015670143.1:0-526 GCF_001515625.1 Sinocyclocheilus rhinocerous
TTTTAAAACATATTACAATAGAAAACAGTTATTTTAAACTGTAATAATATTTTACTCGTTTTACTGTATTTCTGATCAAATAAATGCAGCCTTTGTGAGCATAAGAGAATTCTTTTAAAAATGCCAAACCACACCTGCACTAACCTTATTAATGTCTACTGTTCAGCAAGATGATCAATGATATCTTTAATTAGAAACAAAACCATGATTCATAATCCTATAAGAACTATAATTGGTTAGCAAAAAAGCACAAAACAAAACCATGATTTATAATCATATAAGAACTATAACTGATTAGCAAAAAAGCACAAATCAAAACAAAACCAGTAATGCCTGTGAGATACAAACACAGTTTAAAAGAGACTTATTATTCTACTTTTTGAGAACCTCATATATAAAGTCTTGCAATATTTTCATGCACCACAAGCTATTTTGCGCAACCATTTTCTACTCTTTCTAAGACTCTAAAGCTTGAATCAAAAAGGCATCTTTTGCAACTGTACCTTTAAGATTTCCTTGTATGACC
>NW_015670144.1:0-656 GCF_001515625.1 Sinocyclocheilus rhinocerous
GTGCTTTAGTATGTTAGTCAACACTTCACTTAATGCATGGCAAAAGATTAAAACATTATTTGAATGTGCTTTAAAGTAAAACTTAATATGACATTATTCAGAGAAAGTGTACTCTCTGTAAGTACACATAAATGGACTTTTATTTAATTAATATTAAATTATCTTCAATACAGTGCAAGTACAATTACAAATACTGAGATTTGAAGTACACTATAAGTGCACATTTAATACAGTTAAGCTCACTTTTTTCTCACAAGAGGGATGAACAAAACCCAACAACCTTGTGTCTTAAGAGGGCCATGATATGTAATACCCAACCTGAAAAAATTAAAACACTACTAACAATAACAACATGCATTATTCACTAAACTCACACAAATACTATAAGAGATCTTTGTTCATATCTTTATTGCGCAAACTGCTACAACACTAGAACAAACTTTCTGGCTGTAAGCCTCTGAACTTAATTCACTGCTGCCCTTGTTACCAAGACAACAAGCCAATTGTAGACTGTTTCCATAGCAAAGGACAGAAATCCCTGCTTTTGAAGTATGTCCTATCTCCTAACTAGTAACTAGTCGTCATTACAGGGTTGGCCAGTTCACAAATAGCTCTAGGGAAACCTAATGTAATATCAGTCTATTAATAAAACAACA
>NW_015670145.1:0-561 GCF_001515625.1 Sinocyclocheilus rhinocerous
TTTTTCATCTACTGCAAGATCTCTTTACAGCAGTGAAATGAAAACTAACTTTTCTTAAAGCTTATTGCTGAATTTTTCCCTCTATTTATGCTGTATACTGTAATAAACACTGACCTGCAGAATGATTCCTGATTCCTAAAAGGAGGTTTTTGTCAGTGTTTTGAATTGATCTCACTAGTGTTCACTAAGCAGTGAAGTAGTCTGTTTACTAAGTACTGTGTACTGTATTATACTCATTTGACATCCCTAAATTATTATTAATAATTATAAACATGGTGCTTAAGTAAGGTCAATACGAGCATTAGCCACATGATCCCAACACAACAGATCCAGTTCACTCCACTTTAAAACGGCTTTTTAGGACGTTACCAGTTAGACTGAAGAAACTTACCCGCAACACACTTCTGAAGTTCATTTTTTTCCGATTTAAACCGGTCTCTCTCTTTCGTCAGATTACCATTCTGTAATATTAGCAGTTCTCTCTCATTAGTCAGGTTTTCATTTTGGTTTAGTAGCTGGTCTCTCTCTTCTGTGAGGTTGGTGATCTTAGTTAGCAGCTGC
>NW_015670146.1:0-617 GCF_001515625.1 Sinocyclocheilus rhinocerous
AAGGAAGAATAATGAAATTGGCGTAGTAAACATTCACAAATAGTCAGTTTGAGTAATCCAAGTAGTCTTCAACTGAAACTGTGTGCATGCGAACATTCATAAATGGACTCTTGCTACATTCTTAAAAAAATACAAGGTTCTTTATTGGCATTGATGGTTCCATGAAGAACATTTAACATCCTTATGAATGCACAAAAGGTTCCATAGTGGAAAATGGCTCTTTAGATGATTAAAATGTTCTTTCGCAGCACTGCAAAACCGTCCTTTAGGAGCCATTCATTTTAAGAGGTTTAACTTTAAGATACTGTTTACTATTTTAATCTGACATTTCATCTGATTTGTGTGATGTCCCTTTTAAATGCACTACCATTGTGAACACCAAAAGCAATGAGGCTCCGTATTCATGATGAATGTTTACATATTCATTGCGAACATACAGTACATTGTTAATATTGCCTAGCCTTTGTTTTGTTTATAATTTTTTTTATTACAGGTCAGTGAAATATATTTGGAAGCACTGTTTTGTTTATATGGAGTGTTTGTTTCTTTTCCCATGAGCAGAGAGAGCTGCGCTGCACACACAGGCAAGAGAATGTCTTGCAGTGCAAGTTATTTCC
>NW_015670147.1:0-843 GCF_001515625.1 Sinocyclocheilus rhinocerous
AAACAAAATAAAGGTACCATTGTATCCAATAATGGGATTGTGTTGAAAATCCCTCCTCTAATGAGAAGTAATGAATACATAATAGGCCATAAACAGTAACATCAACCACTCAACGCTGTCTGACACTCACCGTTCAAAGTGAGTTTATTCTAGCACAAGATGAGTCAAATTCATTCAGGTTATTATTTATCTGACCTGCAAGCATTTCCATCTTACTCGGCCTAAATAAATCTTTTTAACATGAGCGATGCTGAAAGCTCGGCTGTGCTGTTGCTTATTATTTTGACAATTATTTGTGATAATTAGGTGCAGGTTCGCTCTATTAGATTCGCGCTGAATTTAAACAGTAATTACTCTGACTAAAGTGGCTTACTGCAGCTCAATAGGCATATGCGTTTGGTTTTAGAATAGACAGATAAATTTTAGAATAAAACAGAACTTATTAGTACGAGAGGCAAGCTTCACTATTAATGTTGCTCCAAACCCTTAATCCCACTAATACGTTTTTAACTTCACTACGTAACTCATCCTACACTGTTTGTGCTGAGAGGACCTCAAATTATGCGGCAACTTTTGCAACTTTGACATTTTCTTCAGTGAATTATTAATGCAGTGGCTGTTCACTCCCGTTCACATCCTCACGGACACATAAAAGTCAATCACGTTTGTGGGTATGACAGACGGACACATTTTCACTCTGAATATTGACCATATTGAATGGTGGGAAAATGCTGGGCATTACCACCCTTAACAGCCACTTGTAAAGCAGTGTTGAGCGTGACCTGCATATCATATGATATATCAGGGGCGTAGATTACGCGGGGGACGTGTCCCCCCCCACTT
>NW_015670148.1:0-538 GCF_001515625.1 Sinocyclocheilus rhinocerous
ATGGGCCATTCGTGAATGATTTGTTCATTTAGAAGGTGAACTAATCATTCATGTTTATCTTTGGCTGCATTAAAATGATTTCCTAAATGTGGAACATGACCAAATATATTCAGGGATAGAAAATGGAAAAACAGTGAATATTCTATTTCTACATGTGGACAGGAATGAATGCCTCTTTCCACTGATTGGTCAACCAAAGATCAAACCGTGCCATCATCAGTTGTTCGAGTAACAGAATAAAAGTCCTCTGCTGGTAGTGATTTACTATTATTCTGTTGTGTGGAACTGAGGACAATAATGGCTAATGTGAACATTCCCTGCAAACTGTATTACAGTTTAGGCCTCATTGATTGAAAACAGGAAGTATTTCATTAATTCTCTTCCAGTATCTGCAAATTTCTCAAGGAGCATTAGCAGTAAAAGATTTAAAAACTTTTCAAATGTATTTTGACATTAATAAAAAGGACGGCTTAAAACACATGTAAATAAATAAAAAAAAGCAGCAGTGATTCTGTCTGATTCATCTGGATACAGAATC
>NW_015670149.1:0-524 GCF_001515625.1 Sinocyclocheilus rhinocerous
AGTCGCTTTGGATAAAAGCGTCTGCTAAATGACTAAATGTAACTGAAATGTAATGTAATGCATTGTTTTGTAATGTCATTCGTGTAAATGGTATAGCAGCATACACAGGGCAAGAAGACGGACTAATAAACTCACTATAACATCTGATAAATAGCTACTATATATTCTCAGTTCTAGTCTAAATAAATAAATTTTCAAATTGATGTAAAAAATATAAAAATGTAGAAAAAAGAAAGAAAAATGTAAAAACAATTTAAACTAAATGTTAATTAAATATTAATAAAATGTTGTTTAAGAAATGTAAATAGGGAAAAAGTAACATATAACAGAAAGTAAATTTTTGCACATTTATAATATAAATTTGGTCTTAGTACATGAAAATATTTACTTATTTTTTCATTTTAGAATGGGGGTCTCATGTGCAAGGAGGATTGGGGGTCCGTAGCATCCAAAAGATTGAAAACTCCTGGTCTAAATGACCAAGTCACACTGTTTTTGCAAGTTGTCAAGCAAGCAAAAATAGT
>NW_015670150.1:0-934 GCF_001515625.1 Sinocyclocheilus rhinocerous
TCTTCTTGGCCACTTGGGAGTTATCATTCAGTATCTACATTCCCAAATAACTGAGTTTAAATGTTCATGAAATACATAGGCCCACCTTAATTTGTTGCACATGCTCCTCAGTGACAATGTTCATTAATAAATATTTCAGCTGCCTCCGCGTTAGTGAAGCTCTCATTCTTCCCGTTCCACTTGAAACGTAGTGTTGCTGGAAAGGTGAGTGAATATCTCACGTCGAGTTCCCGCAGTCTCCGTTTCGCCGGGGTGAAAGTCTTCCTCAGAGCAGAGAGTTATTTCGACATATCTGGAAACAACGAAAGGCAACAGTCCTCCCAGACAACTCCCCGCTTCCTTTTCACCACGTTGATCACCTTATCTCTCGCAGACTGCCTTAAGAAGCGGATCAGAACCGGTCTCGGGGGCTGATCCGAATTCGGCATGGGAGTCAGCTGCCGATGCACTCTTTCGATCTCGAACTTTCCGCCTTTGTCTAACTCGAGGCCCTCCTTCAGAATCCTCTGTATGCAAGTCGACAAAGTCCCATTAGCACCGTAAGTCTCTTTAAGGTTATTTCGTCTGCTCTGGTTTTCGAGAGTTTTTACACGATTCCGTAACACATCCACTTGTTTTTTCCTGGCACTGCTGTCATTCACCAGTCTCTCCGAATAATCTTCCAGATGAGCGATACGCTCCTCTGCTTCTCCCAATCCCTCCTGAATAGCCGTTACCGTTGTTTTCAGTTCTGCCGTGGTTTGTTTAATAGTTTAGTAGTTGAAACATCCGACGCGACGGTCGATAGTGTAGAGCTCATTTTAGAGACTTCCACAAACAGTTTCTCTAGGCTTACATTCGAATCTTTAGGGCTGCTGGGTGTGTCTGAAGTATCGTCCTCAATTTCGTGTGCCGGGACTTTCTGTGTGGAAGGACAGCTTGGAACTTTAAAATA
>NW_015670151.1:0-648 GCF_001515625.1 Sinocyclocheilus rhinocerous
TCAAAAGTATCCCAATCTTACTGAAACGTTTTGAACGACACAAACCGAGGAAGATTGGATTTTGTGATCTGATCCGAATTCAGAATCCTTTTTCTTCTTTTGAACAACCCATTTTCAAGATTTGATCCGATCTGATTACTTTTGAACAACTGGCCCCTGTGTCTTGTCATTCTGCTTGTGCTGTGGAAGCTTCTCCTCGCGTGTGAACACAGCTGGCAGTAAAGCTCTTCTGACTGTGAGTGGCAGGTGTTGGCGGTGGCGGCTCGTGATCTGAAGCACGCTCAGGAGTTTGCGCAGAAGCACAGCGTCCCGCGCTCGTATGGCAGCTATGAAGAGCTGGCCAAAGACCCGGAGATCGGTGAGACTGCGTACTGATCTCAGAACAGCTTCTGAGTGTCCATCAAACTCCCTCCATCTCTTCTCCTGTGAACCAGTCAAAAGAATCTCGGGGAATGTGACAAGATTCCTGATGGAATTTCCAGCATAAAAATTACGTCATAATTTCTTAGAGAGTCGCTAATGAGATCAACTAAGAATTTTCTAAGAACCTGCTTGATTTACTAAAATTTATTTAAGAATTGAATAAAAAAAAAGGCAATTGCGACTCTTTATCTCACAATTCTCACTTTTTTCTTGCAATTGTGAGAG
>NW_015670152.1:0-564 GCF_001515625.1 Sinocyclocheilus rhinocerous
CTGATTTGAGTGATCCTTCTCTATCAAGCTAGCTAAATATGTTTATCGTGTGAATTCTTGCTAAATATGCAGTTATATTACGGGCCGTTAGCATGAATTGTACTCGTGATGGAGCGGTGGTGTGGAGAGCTATTGGAGCGAGTGAAAACCACGACGCTCCGACTTTTAAAAAATCCGCTCCCCCCTCCCAGTCAAAATCACACCGCTCCGCTCACATACTCTGGTGTGTGTATTGATCTGTCAGGCTCCTGCATGAGAGCTCCTCTGAGCAGAGCGAAAGGAGCGTGTAAACTCGTGAAAACGCATTGATTGGCCATCCAGAAAACATAAACACGCCTCCTGAGTATCGCTCCTCCTTTCTCAACATAAACACTGTGTTGAGGGAATGTATAATATATACTTTATTATGGAACATGTCTCTTGGGAAGTCATGACATACACAGTATGCAAAATTTTATATCCACGAACAACACATTTTCAGAGAACACTACGCCTATTAATCTCTCTCTCTCTCTCTCTCACACACACACACACACAAAATTAAAAATAAATAAAAATAAAGAC
>NW_015670153.1:0-1090 GCF_001515625.1 Sinocyclocheilus rhinocerous
TGGCTCCTCAGGAAAAGTGCTGTGTATGCCAAGTTATTTTTTCACGACATTCAAAAGGATGAGGCTTCTGATGCAAACACAGTTTCTCCATTTATGAGACAAATGAAAATTTTCCAACTTGGAGGTGGCAATTTTACAACAATTCTTTACCTGCTCTCTGATAATAATAAACAAAGAGCTGGAGCAAAGCTTGAGAAAATAATTGACCTATTTCCAGTTAACCTGAAAAAGGATCTCGACCAAACAGGGCTTATAAACTTCATCTTCTGTCAGATAGCACTCTCATGTGCTTCACCTGGCTCTGGAAAACTTCATTCTATTGAAGAACTTCAAAATATCAGCAGACGGTTTTGCAGTGAAAAGAGAACTGCTTTACCAGATACTGCATATTTGCTTCTTTCAATCTTATTTTGGCCAGAGGACTCCTCCAATACAAGAAGTGACGTTGTCATGAATGCAATAAAAGCACTTCAAAGATACTCTGAGATGAAATCTGCTTCCTCGAGAAAAGGCAGGATTTTCACCCACTTCTTCCTTGGAAAAGCAAGGGGTCTCAATAAAATAGTGCACAAGACCACAATTGAAAAATTCTGCAAGGGAACCCTCAGTGAGAGACGCCTTAAGTGGCAAGGCGGTGAAGTGTGGACAAACCCAGACGTTGTAAAAGTGCTTAAACGAGTTACTGGATACACTGAAAGTGGAAATCTGTTTGTTCGGGTATCTGATCAAAGCAACATCAGAGTCATTCCACTTTTTTCTGCCTCCTTGCCAAATTCAAATGAGAATGTGACTTTCTACCTAGGATTTTCTCTTCATGGAGTGGTAGCTTTTGACATCAAGGTGGCAAGAGTGAAACCATGCTTGATACCGCAATTGAGAGTTTCCCGAAAGATGAGTTTATAAATATATTCAAACATACCAATCAAATGATAAAAAGGATAATTATAAGCAAACTGCATGATATGAATTATGTGTATTGAATAATGCGCATCTGAACTTGTTTTGAATTTTTATCTTAATGGTGTTTTTTTTTTACACTAGTAGTGTCTCATAAAACTGTTTTGAGAGAATATTATTTAATGTTAAAAAT
>NW_015670154.1:0-626 GCF_001515625.1 Sinocyclocheilus rhinocerous
GCATTCATTCCTCCTGAATTTCTTTTAGGTTTTAGAGCGTTTTTTAATTTTTATTAGTACAATACAGTTTGTGGTTTACATTACTTGGAGTTTTTTAACAGTTGTACTGTATGCTAGTAACAGATTGCAACACAAGGAATACAATTACATGCTTGAGATTACATGCTTGATGAATCAGACAACCATTGTAGTCAAAAAGAAAACCAAGTTGTAAAGCAATTAGTGACAATGAAAGATCTACATAGTTTTCATTCATACAGGCAAGGTCAGGTGTTTAATTTTAAATATACTGTATAAAAAAACTATCACAAAGACTAACACTTGCTGACGTCTGTGAATGTTTTTTTTCTTCAAGATTACATGTAGACAATATGCAAATGGTTGTGTTTTCTAAGTGAGTTGTAAATACTATCTTTCCTTGCAAGAACAGTAGTGACCCTGAAATGGCTTTCACCATCCGTTCCATTTTCTTTATCAAAGCATGTGCTGCAGAGTTTGTGAACAGGTATATGCTTGGTTGAGGATACAAATGGAAAGAGCGCACTTGATTCTATGAAGTTAGGGCATGTTTTTCAGTTCGTATTGAAGCTCATTTGTTCCCCTGCTAAAAATGAGCTCTTCTATGC
>NW_015670155.1:0-704 GCF_001515625.1 Sinocyclocheilus rhinocerous
TCTTTTTTCACCATTACGCACTGTGGTACCACTTAAGCCCACCTTATGTGTTTTTAAGCCTATTTTATATTTTTCAATGAGGAATCCCTCTAATTACGAACATTGATACATTTTCTGAGTTTAATAACAGTTATGTGTGCTTTTACCTTACTAACCTTTTACCTAAACTTACTTTTTACGGAGAGGCCTACAAATTACACACTGTTTAGCACGTTATATTATGAATGTCTGCTAATGTGAATTTCAAGCGAGAAAATGACAAAAAAAGGAAAAGAAAATCATCACCTGTCCAAAATCATAGAGGCATTTCGCCTTTACCATGAGGGCACAGTAAAAAAACTTGTCTATACTAGCAAACCATTTTGTAGTGGACAAAGTCTTTGAGGGAGAGAGTGTGAAGGCCAAGATCAGAGTTGATGCTCATCAGGTTGAATGTTATTGGTACCGGTTAGGAGCGATATAGCAAACATTAGTAAAATGATGTTTGTTTGTTTTTTTTTAAATACTTTGCTCTCACTGAATAAATTTAATGTGCATGCATATATTTTAATTTAAGATAAATCATGTACTGTAATAAAAGAGGATTTCGACGAGTGAGTTGCTGATATTATGCACATGTGTTTGTATCACTGAGGAATTGAACGAGCCTGATGTGCAATGCAGGGGCCTGTACCATGAAGCCGGATTAGCTGGCTAGCCAGGTA
>NW_015670156.1:0-819 GCF_001515625.1 Sinocyclocheilus rhinocerous
TAAGTATGAATGATATCAGTACTATTGACCAACCGGTTTAGCTTTTTTTATATTGGTTTATCAGTAGAAAACTACAAAGTGTTGTCAAACCTGCCTGGTGAGTTTATAAAGGGCACAATTCTGTTTTTCCTAGGAAGAAAATATATGTTAATTCATCCAGATATTACATTTCTATAATCAATGACTTGCCCTTATTTCATTCCAAACCTGTATGACTTTTTTCCCCTGTGGAATACAAAATAACATATTTTGAAGAACCAAACAACATTGAATGTTCTTTTATGTTCCACAGAATAAAGTCAAATAAAGTTAGGAACCGATTTTTCAGTACTACACCTTTAAATGCTATAATATCTTTCAATCTTCATCAGATGGCAAAGCAGTTCGGCCCAGTGTTCACAGTCTACTTAAGTTTGGTCCAAAGAAAGTGATTCTGTACTAGCTGGCTAGCCCTGGTTAATCATGCAGATGAATTTGGAGACAGAGAAATCATGCCACTTTTCCATGATTTCACCAAAGGTCATGGTAAGATCACCCCAGTATCTTGACAATATCTATACTTAAAAGTTTTCTTTATATTTATTAGCATATGAGTTGAATGATGGTTGAGCTTCTTTTTAAAACCAACTGTACTTTTCGGATCAATTTTTTAACCAAAAACCTTTTAACTGATATATGAAGTCAATTATGAGAGTGAAAGTGTCCATGACTTCTTGTCTATATTTTCAACAATTAATTTAAACCTTACAATTTTCATTTTGTCAAATGCTTTTAATGAAATGTACTGTATGTGTATATATAAATATATATATATATATA
>NW_015670157.1:0-602 GCF_001515625.1 Sinocyclocheilus rhinocerous
TACAGAGGTTAATGCTTATGCTAATGACACATTGATAAATCTGGCGCCAAGTTTAACTCATGGTATCCTCAACCAAATTAATTCCTATTACGTACTATACTATTTTCTGTCAAATTAAGAGGCAAAAGATGCAAAAAAAAAACACATAAAAATAAAATATTGCACTTCCAACTTAGCTAATAAGCTAATAATGCTATTAATTGTACTTTAGCTACTACGTTACACTACATCATTACAGTATGTTGTATTTATTAGCCTAAATGACAGTCACAAATGATAATTTTGCACAATAAGCAAAGAACAGCTACAATGAAACCAGTGTTGTTATTAACTAAAACTATAAAAATCTTAAGTGAAATAAAGTTGAAATATAATGAAAGTCAAAATTAGGTGAAAAACTTAATTTAAAAAAATTTTAAATGAGAAATGATGCATTTGCAACTAACTGAAATAAAATAAGTTCTGTCATGACAACTCTCATATATATGAAATAAACACCATATAACATACATGGAATCACCCCATAGCAAAGGTGGAGCTGGGGAGGGAGGAGGGTCTCTGAAGTGCCCTGCAACTGCTACAGCAAGCACCACTCTGTGTAT
>NW_015670158.1:0-641 GCF_001515625.1 Sinocyclocheilus rhinocerous
TCTGCTTAAATGAGCAGGTTAGTTGTCATGAAGGTTTTATGATGAGCAGGTGACACAGATCTCATTGGCCCACATGGGGGGCTTGCTGTCATATGGGACAAGTACTCGAGCCTCTGCTCCAGAAGTATTCCCGTCTTCTCCGGTCTCATCTCTTTCTCCAGAATCCGCCGCTCCTCCTCTTCCCACCCAGCCTGGCTTTTCAAGACCTTCCTGCACAGAGAACGGCTTTTCTAACACTTTCAGAACTCTCTGGACCTAATGAATTTGAGAAGACGAAAAAGTTTAAATGCAGATTTTTAAGACTTTATGGAATTTATGCCATACAATCACATAAAACGAGAAATTATAAAGATCGCAAATAAAAAACATTAACTATTAAGAGACATCATAACATTTATAACATCTGTTCAATAGTGACATCATAACTATTCCAATTTTTTTTTAATGTTTTTGAAATAAGTCTCTTAGTAATATTGTGAAATATTATTACAATTTAAAACAAATGTTTTCCATTTTGATATATTTTAAAATGCAATTTTCAGCAGTCATTACTCCAGTCTTCAGTTTCACATGATCGTTTTATTCAAATATGCTGAACTGAAAGTATTTTTGTAAAAACTGTGGTACATTTTTTTTTTTTT
>NW_015670159.1:0-834 GCF_001515625.1 Sinocyclocheilus rhinocerous
GCAAATATCATTTTATTGTACAAATTATGACTGCTTAATTCCCACATCCAGAGCAGGAAAATTGTTGAGCTCGGATTCCTTGAGTTTAAAAGCGACTGCATGCAGGGACTTTCAAACATCGTCAGGAAAATGCAGGAGAAGAGCCCTCTCAAATATGCAACAGTTAGGCAGATGGCGTGTCTGGACCCCTCTGTCATGTTCAGAGACCCAGACAAGTGCAAGAGGCAGATGAATGTCTTGTTCAGACATTTCTGCAAGACAAGCAATTGACAGGAGGTGTTTCTGCTGGTAGGAATAGTTGTAGAAGAGGCTTTTAACAAAAGTAAGAGGTCAGCACAGAGATTTTTTTATTGAATGTTTTAATAGTGCTGTTAACACAATCTGTGTTATGGCCAGAACTTTTTTGCTTTACCTTTTAAAGAGGTTTAATTTCACACATCTAATAGCATTTTTTTTTCAAGTTTGTCCTTTTCAGTACACTTATTATTTGTTGTGTGCACTTTTTTTTCTTCCATTTTTCTAGTTCGGATCATATTTTTGAGTGCAGATCTATTACTTTTGTTATATTCATGGTTAAGCACCTGTTCTGTGTGCAGTAGCTGACTTGGTATTGAAATAGGCTTTATCCACCTCTATCAACAAATGTAGATACAGTAGTGATTCTGCTCATTATAACCGTTACAGATTGTTGATATATTTTAATGTATTGTAATGATTTATCAAATAAAAATTCACTATTTTTGTTTTTTTTCACTTGTTTTGTCTTAGTGGATGTCATTCTCCAACAAGTTGATGCCTTCCTGTCTGTTGAGTGCAGAAGTGAGGAGTTTCTCT
>NW_015670160.1:0-464 GCF_001515625.1 Sinocyclocheilus rhinocerous
CTTGGTAATAAAGCTCTTCTGATTCTGATTCTGATTCTGATTACAAACACTTCTCATCACAAATCTGGTAAAAACACCGTAATCATCTGTCCACAGAAATGTCGGAAATGATGCAAATATGAAAACTGCAGTCATTTTTTCCAAAGGTGCTTCAACTAAGTACTGAGTTACTGAATACTTTGCAAATTAACAACAAAAAAAAGTATCAACTTTGCATAAGTTACCAAATGCTTTTTTCCCTTTGCCGTGTTTGTTGAAACTGGAAAGCTGCGCTGGCTGGAAGTTGTGTTGAAGGAGAAGCTCAGGCTTTTCCAGTGGTGCTGTTTGCATGCTGGCGCGTCTGAGCACCGCTACTTTAAAAGCTTGCACAGCCTGCGGGAGAGTCAGGAAATCCTGCTGAGTGTGAGGCTGAAACTGCACAGAAAGTGGGATCCAAACCAGACTTGCCACCTTGTCAAAAAAGT
>NW_015670161.1:0-1900 GCF_001515625.1 Sinocyclocheilus rhinocerous
TCTTACAATAATATGAAAAACATTAATAATTACTTTTAGGACATCTGACACATAGATCTTCATTAAATCTCCTGAGCTCTGCAAGCCACAACATTTTCCTCTCAAACATCTTTATAAATGATTTATTGAAACAAAATGACAATAAAGCTACCCAGCATGTTTCACAAAAGGTCTAGACCAGCACTGCACAAAACAGCTTCAAATCTCCATTCGGAAAATGAAGCTTTTCTAAAATCTGAATGAATTTCCTCACGATGCTCCCAGAGTCCCTATTGTACAGTAAATGTGTGCAGTTCCTTACAGGAAGCAACCGCTGAGCATTTATATTCAAATCCAACAAACTGGTGGGGCTTAACTGCTCCTGTGGCTAAAATTAAACTGTCAGATGGAGACAGCAATCTAAACTCGCGGGGCTGCAGCTTCTCAGACTCTGTGACGTGAAGGTGAAGAGGTTTCGTATCTCCACACGGCTAGACACAGAATAGAGAAATCAATTGATAGTCCAGGAACGGAACTAAATCAGACTGGAAATCCTGCACGACTGTATAAAGAGCCAAACCACCAAATGACCAAAAAGCTCTAGGCTACTATGCCTTATATTAAGCTGTATTAAGTAATGAAAAAACTAGGAAACAAAGCAAATGGTAGAATGGGTGTGTCCTTGAATCTCAAAATTGCTTAGGTTTTGTTTTTTTAAGCCTTTTTGATTAGATTAGACACTGGGATTCCTCTAATGCGCAGACAAAGTAGTTCAATATCACAGGCTGACAGCATCTACAAACTAGATTTTGATATTTGTTCTTTTGAAAATGCAAGTGGTGTTTTCCTAAAAAAGATTCTTATATGCAAGTGCTATGTTTTTCTGGCAATAAAACAAGTCTGATCGCTGAGGAAAAAGTAATAGCAAAGTTCAACATTTAATGTTATTGCCAATATGAGGAATATTGTCAATATGATGCATGATGCATGCATTGCCTTCTCTTTGCCCTGTGAACTCTGTCCTATGCAGATACAGCTGTCATCCATTAAAACAGGTGTCAAATAGAGACAGACACTAAGGACATCAATGTCAGTGCAAGTCATTCGCACCTTGTCAAACTGCATTTATATAAGATACTGACATAATAAAGCAGCATCCAAATAACAGCGTTTTAAGACTAGATACAAGCCGTCTCAGAGAGTAAAGGTCTTTGTTTAAAGTTAACATGAAAAAGCATTTGCAAGCCATTTTACTTGCGACACAGGATATTTAACAATAAAATAAAAAAAATTTAATTGGGAAATGCTGACTTGTTGATGTTTGAGGAAACAGTGTTATTTCAGTATCATTCAGTTACTATTACATTTTTAACTTTTATTTATTTATTACATTTTTTTTTTACATTTTAAAGTTAAAGTTTTCGAATTTCTGATGTGATTGTCATTTTTATGCATTTTTTAAAAAACATTTCTATAATTTTTTAGCTATTTTATATAATTTTTATATAGTTTTATAGTTATTTTAGTACATAAAAATTAGAAATGTTTCCTATGCAACTGGCAAAGGTTTTTTTTTATATTTTATTTTATTTCAGTTAATGTTTATTTAATTTCTAGCAACAAAATGGGTTTTATGGTTTTAGTTCCAGTTTACTATAATAACCCTGATAAGGAAAACTTTTTTATTATTAAAATAAAGCGGAAATGAAACAAAATATAAATATTAGATGAAAAAAAAAAAACTTAAATGAAAAGTAGAAATGTTACTTTGATGAATAACTGAAATAAAATAGGTACTAAAAAATTAAATAAAAAAGAAATGAAAGCTAAATAGAAATGTTTAAAACAATAATGTAAATGACAAGCACATAGCAAAATTACTATAACTTAAACTACCGTATTGACCCGAATATAAGATGAT
>NW_015670162.1:0-700 GCF_001515625.1 Sinocyclocheilus rhinocerous
AGATGTCTTGTAGCTTGTCTTTTTTGACAGAGTAGACTCTTTAGGCTCCTCTGAGATAGTGCTCTAGTACCCTATAGTAGTCACTTGTAAAGATAATACTTTTATAGAGTTGTAAGTTTATTGTGAGTCAGTTTTGGGAAATATCTGTAAATAGTACAGGGATGGAACTGATCCTGATTCTTTCTTTCTTTTGTGTTTTTTTAATTCATTTATTAAATATATATTTTATTTATTTATTTTTGTACACAGTGCTATTAACCCACACAGAAGCAGATAAACATTGGATGCGTTTACTGACAATTCTTTCAAGGTATGAGAGTATTGTATCAGACTTGATTCATACTGGCTTCTATTAAACATCATTACCAGAATAATTCATTTTAAATCCCATCACAAACCATCACCCTACACAGGACAGTCAGTTTGGAAAATGGATGGACCGATCACAAAACAAAACAGATTGCAAATACATATAGTGGATCTGTGGTGATAGGATCCTGGTTTTGGTAATGGATGTCTGGATCCTGACACTTCAGTTTAGTCTTGGTCAAGTGTGGGGAGCATGTCTTCTGTCCTGTTTGTTTGTTTCTGTGTGCCATGTGCTCTCCAATCTAATATATTGACCCTGCCTTCCTTGTTATCTCATTATTAGTTCATTTGTCCCACCTGCTCTTCTGTGTTACTCTTCTGATTTCCTTCC
>NW_015670163.1:0-725 GCF_001515625.1 Sinocyclocheilus rhinocerous
AAAAATGTTGTCTAATGAAATGAATTAGTAAAACTTTAACAGTTTGATCATTATTTAAAAATGTAATCAAATGAAATTAATTTACAAAAAAACATTGAATTTTTATTGTCAAGCAAGATGCTGCACAACAGAACTGTATAAACTGATGAAAAAATACCTTGGTTGTGTGATATTCCTCAAAAATATTATTATTATTACTTTGAGAATTATATTTTACTAGGCTATACAGTAGTAGTATATTTCTCTCATAATTTCTTAAAGTTAAACCAGACTTTTATTTTGACGGGTTGTCCCGATGGTCTTTCAGTTTTACTTTCAGTTTCAGTGTGTATTTGACGGTAGTTTTTTCTCAAATGAAACGGTGTAACCAAGTAAAGAGACTCTCAGAGCAGCTCTGGAGACTGAAGTTCATGTGTTCATGTCCTCATATATTCAAATGCAGAAATCAGTGAGCGTCACTTGTAGGCTATTTGTGTATAAGACGAAACTGTGCCATTCGTTCACACAGAGACACGCCAAACATGCAGACTTATTAGAAACATGCACTAACTGAATGAATGAGCACTGTGCTACGTCCGAACTGATTGCACTGTATTTTAGATATAATAATTTCCTATTTTTAACTGCTTTAAATTCATTTGAAATCAATTATTAAATCATTTAAAAAGTTTTTTAATTCCTTGTTATAAAGCGGATAGTTCCGGTCCTTGATTCTGATTGGTTGA
>NW_015670164.1:0-913 GCF_001515625.1 Sinocyclocheilus rhinocerous
CAGGGGTCCATGGACTGCAGGATCTGCAAAAATGAATGAATGAATGTATCAAAACTGAGTAGTTTTAGTCCTGTTATGTGTTTTCTAGGGTGTTCTGTGGTGTTTTTGAGGGTGTTATTGGTGGTTGCTTACCCACCCCAAGCCTCTATGATACTCTGCTTCCTAGATACTGTAGGATTCAGTTGAATGTGTCATTTAGCATAACATTTATTTATAAACAATTCATATTAAATGCATTCTGCTTCTGTTTCATAACAAGGTAATAATGGTGGTATTTTGGCGCAATTTTGTTGCAAAGTTATATATGTTTTTTTTTAAATGCAGGAACTATGGAAGCTCATAAAAATGCTTGGGTAAATCATAAAGATTATAATATAAAAATTCAAAATTATGACTTAAGGCAAAATTGTGAGGAAAAAATTGAGATAAAAATTCAAAATTATGATATGTCATAATTACACCATAGTATATTGAAAATGATGACTTAATGATAATTCTGACATAAAAGGTCAAAATTATGTCATAAAAAGTTGAAACTATGACAGTCATAATTGTAAGATAAAGTCAAAATTACGAGATAAAAGTCAAAATTTTACATAAGTTGTAATTATGACAAAAGGTCAAAAATCGGACTAAAAAGTTGACAAGTCGATATTACAGTAAGAGAAACGTTGAAATTGACAAATTTGAAAATTGAAAGTCAACTTTTTATGTCATAATTATGTTTTTTATGTTATAGCTATGACTTACCTAATAATATTGGCTTTTTATGTCATAATGACTTTTTATCTAATACTTTTGACTTTTTGTTTAGTCTCTCACAATTTTGACTTTTCTATCATAATTTTGATTTACCAAAGCATGATTGTTTTTTTTTCTTATGTGGCAGAAATGGTCTTTTATAGCTATCAGA
>NW_015670165.1:0-799 GCF_001515625.1 Sinocyclocheilus rhinocerous
TTGACGCTCTTCTCTTTCGGTTCTCTTGCGCACTCTGTAATAAACATGTTACTCAACACTGCTACTCATCCACATGCAGACACAGAGAAGCTTAAATATTAAATATTAAAGCCTCACATAAAAAAAACAACTATTTTATTAAACCTTTTAAAGTTTGCATTTGTGTTTTTCAAGTTTGCATCAGGCTCATAGAGTCTGATACAGTGGAGAAAATACAGCTCGATTTTATTCAGAGGCTCAAACTGAGCAAAAACATGCAATTTGGTGCACATGCTGATATTTATGTGGACAAAAAGTGATGGAATTCTGATGCTTGTAATGCAAATCAATGAGATCTTTATAACAGTACAGCAGATACTGACATGAAATGATATAAATATCAGCCGTCGCTCTATATCTCCAGTAATATGTCTTAGTAAGATGAGATTTAAATGATCAAAACATAAAATGCAATGCAATCCAGTGCTGATTGAGAGATGAATAAATAAACATTCCTCTAAACTGTAAGACTGGATGAACCTTTGATCTGCTGAGATACACACAACACAAACACACACAGACATCAGTCAGAGAGAAAACACAGGAAAGCCTCTTTCACATTTCTTCCTTCTCCTCCACTCAGTTCACTCAGAATGATTATACGCAACATGATGTTCCATGTCAATGCAAGTGAATTAACAGCCATGTCTGATATGATTTCAAATGTCTCAGTGCGACTGCTACAATGGCCTCATGTCCAGAGAAACAGAGTGGAATAATATGTGACCCTGGAGCACAAAAGCAGTCTGAAGTCGCTGGG
>NW_015670166.1:0-630 GCF_001515625.1 Sinocyclocheilus rhinocerous
GGGGGGGGGGGGAACTACTAGAAAACAGAAAATATGTAAATAAAAACATAGGCCTATCTGAATAATACTAAACATTGTTGGTTCATGAGCACATATACAGTATATCTTATACATTTCAGGCAGAGCATATTAGATTCTTGCAAAATTTTATGATATCTTTTCCATATGCCTAGATAAATTAAACTATAAGCTTTTATGTAACAATTTTTGACAGTTATGCAGGTCTCTAATTTCTTGACCTGACCTGCTGACACGAGGCACAGGGACAGTCATTAGCATTAATTGGGGTTAAATGTCCTGCTTGGGGCGCAATGATTAACCACCGATGTCACATTTAAATACAGTTTAAGCATTTCAAATGATGTGTTATTCTGTGTGAGCTGTCTGTCTGGTGATTTGGTGATTTTCTCTCTTTTCATGGCTCATATCCTCGAGCAAATGTGTAATTATTAATTTCCAGATTTCACTGATGTATTCTGACTTTTTATGCTTACAACAAATAAATCTTAGGAAACGCAGGGTTTTGGGATTGACTTGGGATTTTTTGAGAGGATTGTTGTTTACCAATTAAGCATGGCAGAATTTATATTAAGTTTCCACAAAAAATATGAAGCAGCAGAACTGTTTTCA
>NW_015670167.1:0-489 GCF_001515625.1 Sinocyclocheilus rhinocerous
CGGCTAATCTTCAGCTTGTTTGCCGTTAAACATTCATTTTTGATTTATCTATTTTTGGAGTTTACTCTATATAACAGAAGTCACAAACAATTTGGTGACAGCTAGGATTCAGTTTAAGGCATTTCTAGGTCATTTTTGTGGTATCCACAAGCAATTCAACTATAATACAATTCTGAAATCAATTACATCAAGGCTATAAAATGGTTGGTTTTCAAGGCAGAAGTGATTCAAGTTGACTCCATCGGAGAGATTATTGTCTCCTCATGATAAAAAAAAAATAAAAATCTCTGGAGTTTCTGTCAAAGTACAGTAGAGCCGATGAGACAATTATGAGTGAGGCAGCTCACTAGGTTTGTAAGTGGACCACAGGGGAAAAACGTAAAATGATAACAGAATGAACGATATTCCTTTAATTCAAAGCAAACTGTAAAAACTCTGATAGCGCAGCAAGTTTCCGTAACAAAAGCTCCTTTCTAGTGAACTTTGCTT
>NW_015670168.1:0-582 GCF_001515625.1 Sinocyclocheilus rhinocerous
AACTCAACTACTCACTTGCTTTTTACATCCTCATTGTGTTATAAAGCACATTCTTGCAAACTGTTCTAACTCAAAATTATAGCTATTTTATTCTTTTAAATAAAGACTACAAGTTGTTGGAAGCTTAATGGTGTTAATAAGGGTGTAGTATGTTTATAGCCTACATTTAGCTTTTTACTTCTGGCAATTTATTTAGGTTTCAAAATTTTGTTCAATTATGAGGATTATCATGTTAAACAAAATGTATCAAAATCATAAACTTTTGTTAGTCACAAAGCTTATTTTCCCACATAATGCTGCTTTTTTTCCAATACAATAAAACTAAATGGAAACCAGGGGTTGTCGATCTCCAAAATGGCAAAAAGCAAATAAAAGTACAGTAATCGTAGCTCATCACTGCACTTACACAGGTCATATAATCATACAGGTTTGAAACAAGATCATGTTGAGTAAACAATGACAGAATAAAAATTTTTGGGTTAAGTATTCTTTTAAGAAGATACCATGAAATTATCTAATACCTAGAAATATTCATTTGTGAACATTTGAACCAAAGCCTCGTATAGCACTTGACGGAAACAA
>NW_015670169.1:0-469 GCF_001515625.1 Sinocyclocheilus rhinocerous
AAAATTCTATTGTTTTAACAATTAAATATGATAGAATATACTAATGTTCAATAAATAGCTCTATTTATTAATATTAATAATCATAATGATTTTTTTTTGCCTCGTAATATAGTTAAGTAGTGTAACACAATAACTGTCCACACGGAACTAGAAAATACATGATCAAAGTCGATCAGAACTTGATGTTTATTCATATATTAATCATTTATATTCATAGATAATCACATGCACTGCCATTCAAAAGTTTGAGGTTGGTACGTTTTTTTTTTTGTCCATGAAGGCTGCATTTATTTGATCAAAAATACTGTAAAAATTGCAAATATTATTACAGTTTAAAATAACTGTTTTCTATGTGAATAAAATTTGAAATACAATTTATTTCTGTGATGCGCAGCTGAATTTTCAGCATCATTACTCTATTCTTCACATGTCACATGATCTTCAGAAATCATTCTAATATGCTGATTTG
>NW_015670170.1:0-582 GCF_001515625.1 Sinocyclocheilus rhinocerous
AACTCAACTACTCACTTGCTTTTTACATCCTCATTGTGTTATAAATCACATTCTTGCAAACTGTTCTAACTCAAAATTATAGCTATTTTATTCTTTTAAATAAAGACTACAAGTTGCTGGAAGCTTAATGGTGGTAATAAGGGTGTAGTATGTTTATAGCCTACATTTAGCTTTTTACTTCTGGCAATTTATTTAGGTTTCAAAATTTTGTTCAATTATGAGGATTATCATGTTAAACAAAATGTATCAAAATCATAAACTTTTGTTAGTCACAAAGCTTATTTTCCCACATAATGCTGCTTTTTTTCCAATACAATAAAACTAAATGGAAACCAGGGGTTGTCGATCTCCAAAATGGCAAAAAGCAAATAAAAGTACAGTAATCGTAGCTCATCACTGCACTTACACAGGTCATATAATCATACAGGTTTGAAACAAGATAATGTTGAGTAAACAATGACAGAATTAAAATTTTCGGGTTAAGTATTCTTTTAAGAAGATACCATGAAATTATCTAATACCTAGAAATATTCATTCGTGAACATTTGAACCAAAGCCTCGTATAGCACTTGACGGAAACAA
>NW_015670171.1:0-494 GCF_001515625.1 Sinocyclocheilus rhinocerous
TTACCGACCGCTACTGCGTTTTATTCGGGAATTTAATCCCGCAGCGCAAAGAATCCGGTCTGGTCCTGCGGTTTGCAGACCTCTACTACAAATGAAAATTGCGTCATTTAATCTACTCGTTTTCAAAACATATATGACTCTTAACCCAGAGTGTCTAAGCTGCTCTTTTCTATGCAGTGAAAGTGAATGATGACCTCAACTGGCAAGCTTCTCGAAGCATGATTTTCAGTGAATAAAGACTTAAATTTTGGTCTGTTTAATTACAAAGCTCTCGGGTGGTTTCAGAAAGCTTGGAATATAGTGTACAAGCTTTATGGAGCTCGATAGCCACTGATCCCATCCACTTTCATTTCATGGAAAAGCTGCATGATGTAGCGAAATCAGCTTTTCTTATAAAAATTGCAAATGTGATTTAAAATGCAATTTAAAAAAGCTCCAGATTTGATGTGCTTGTTTGTAGGGCTGCACAAGCAGAAATTTTAATATATATATAT
>NW_015670172.1:0-568 GCF_001515625.1 Sinocyclocheilus rhinocerous
GTACACGTGTAGAGGACAGAGAGATGAAGAACCACACTCATCACATTTAAACTCTGCTGTTGATCTCACTGTGACGGGTAAGATTAATTTCATTGTCTCCTAAATGGTGTTTCCAACTAATTTTTAGGGAAAATAGTTTATATACACATAAATATAAATGCATATATGCTGACGTCACTCACGATGCACTTTTGTAGCCAGTTAGACAGACTGTGTCTTATGACTGAGTGTATGGCAGAGAAAACGGTTTTGTGTCATTTTGAGGGGAAATGCATGCATTTCAAAGTTTGAGTTTGCAACTAGTCGTTTTTCATTTGGATAATTTTACTAATTTCAGTTTGATTTAACAACACAATACATTTAAATTAATTTTAATTGTATAGTTCAATTAAAATGATAGCACAATAAAACAGAAACAATCCCATTTATAGTATAAGAGAGTTCAATGTAAGCATATGACTATTGCTTTTATCTGGAATAGCTGTGTTAGGCAAAGTCAGTAACTTTTAATGAGAGACATGAAGCTGGTGCTTATTATTCAAATGTTTTTTCACGTTTTGTTTTTTAT
>NW_015670173.1:0-801 GCF_001515625.1 Sinocyclocheilus rhinocerous
TCAAGGGATTCGTTAATTTTGGGTTTACCTGCATGCGCAACATCCTATCCACCTTTTTCTTGGCTAGCCTACTGCATTTCGAATCATGGGTGACACTTCCTGTTGGGGAACCACCATTCAAAACGACTGAAATTAACAATTATAAATGAAAAGCGTGCACTACAAATAATCCATATCGGTCAGTTTGATTGGATGAGCTGTCAATTAGTCAAGTACCTTGTTGATGCTTTTACACTTTTAAATGTCCGTTTAATGTTCGAATGTTGAAGGGTGAGTAGAATAATTGCATCTCATTGTACCCAGTTTTTAAAATAAGCGTTCTGTTACAATCATATATCAAGCCTTTTACTGATTGTTTATAGTCCTAACGGAAGTAACACCCATATTTCGTGCTGAGCATCAATCAGGTTACTAAACAATGATGATCACAACACTACCAACAATGGTTTTCAATAAAACATCAATGTCTAAACCTCGTTTCTCTTGTTCATCTTTCCTTCAGTGATTCTGCTTGTTAACTTGATTAATGACTTAAAGGGATAGTTCCCCAAAAAATTAAATTCTGTCACCATTTATTCACCCTCATGTTGTTCGAAACCTGTATGAGTTTATTTGTTCTGCTGAACACAAAATAAGATATGTTGAATAAGCTGGTAACCCAAAAAGCTGATAGCACCCATTGACTTCCATAGTAGGACAAAAAAATACTATGGAAGTCAGTGGGTGCCGTCAGCTCTCTGGTTTCCTACATTCCTCAAAATATCATCTTTTGTGTTCAGCAGCAAAAAATAAAATAAAAAA
>NW_015670174.1:0-568 GCF_001515625.1 Sinocyclocheilus rhinocerous
GCAGCTATCTTACTGTTCACACTCCCAGAATCATCATCGTGCTGGTACTGCACACCCTCTTTAGGACCACCTGAGCCTCCACCGAGTTGTACAAAGAAAGAAATGCTCTCAGAAATATTCTCTAGATATAGAAAGCATTAACATTAATAGAATAGTTCACCTGAAGTAATGGTTTTATGAACATTGAATGTCCAATTACCTGAGAATTTGATTCAGTATTAATCTACATTCTTAGTTTTTTGAACAATTTAATTCAATGTCATGAATTAAAAAAGAAAAAAGTACTCTCAAATATGATCTAGATATATGGAGTATTAACATTAAGGGAATAGTTCACCAGTTTTCAAGTAATGTAATAACAGTTTTATGAACACTGACAAATTATGCAAGAATCTGATTCGATTCATTTTTGTGAGAATGCTTTTACGGATTATGCATTTCAGTCCAAAAATTAATGCAACAGTGGTTTTATGAACGTGACAATTTGGGTTGATTCAATGCAGCAAATTTCATAGAATGCTTATATGAACCATTCAATTCAATAAGAAAATTAACATAAAATAATTTT
>NW_015670175.1:0-1455 GCF_001515625.1 Sinocyclocheilus rhinocerous
ATATTTAAATTAAATGATTTTCTATAATTTCAAATGATTTTAATCACTGCTAATAATTCCTGATTAATGATTTAATGTAATAATATAATTTATTCTTAATTTTTAATAATTATTAGAAAATGTAATAAATCAATAAAAAAATCAATGTAGAGAAATAGTTCAGATTTGCATTTAGAAATAATTAATAAAAAATGAAAATACAATATTACGTTCACCTGACTAAAGTACAGAAATAACGATTAAATAAACTTTTTTTAAGATTTATTTTTGGCATTTTGCATTTATTGAGATTAAGCGAAGTGGGGCAGGGGGTAAATAAATAAATAAAAAATAAATTTTTTTTTTTTTTTTAATTGACAAATTAAAAATGCATACATCAGTATTTTATTTTATTTATTTGGTAAACTTGGTAAAAAGCAATGTAAAATTTCTGCAATTTAGACTATAGGCCTATACTTTCATTTCCTCCATTGTTTCTTTCCTAAATCAAAATATGTGCAGAATTTTCCATTGTTTCTGTATATTCAGTGTTTTCCCTTTTATTCGCTCTGGATGGTCTGAAGTCATTGCAGAAAACTCATTTTCAATTTTCTTTTTCTTTTATGATGGCCTGTGGTCTGTTTACGATTGTGAGTCATCTGTGATCATTTCCACACTCTGCATCAGGAATGCGGTTAGATATTGGCGTAATAATCTGTCGCTGAGGGTCTTAGTCTCACTTTACTTGCTGTATGTGATTTTTGGCTAAACCCACTTAATGCGACAGCTCTAATCAGGGTTACTGGTAAAGTGGATTTGGGACACTTTGTTATCGTAATCCCATAAATCATAGTTCAGTGTGAGCGATGTGGGTTTTGATCCGAAAAAGCACTACGGAGCTGCTTTTGGATGATTCGTTTACCGTTTTTCTCAGATTCTAAAGGAATGACGCATGTGAGCAATAGTTTGTAGAGTCCAAACCTCTTTCTCTCTCTCTCTCTCTGCCTCTGGCACAATTGCTTGTGTTTTTTTATGTTAATGAAAAGTGAAAAATGTCTCGACAGCAGTCCAGCATTTCACAGGTTTTTTTTCAACGTCTTTAAATGACAAACAAACACTGGTTTCTGTCTGCAAACCCCTATAACTTAATACAACAGAAACGCAAGCCATTCTCTGCTGCCTCATTCTCTGGCTGGACTGCAAAAAAGTGTCCCGCATGACTCCTCAAGCCTACACCTTCCTTTTTTGCTCTTTTTCACTGCACACAAAGAGCACTGATATCACTCCCCACCTCCGTTATGATGTAATTTGTGCAAGAGTTTGGGAGTTTAAACAGACACAGGGTATGAGTATTTTACCATGCACATTTTGTTGTTTTGGAAGGCTCATAACTTGTATGTACACCGATAAGGATGATAGATAAGGTAAAAGTACATTTTTAAAGGGGTCATATGATGCTGCTAAAAAGAACATTAT
>NW_015670176.1:0-521 GCF_001515625.1 Sinocyclocheilus rhinocerous
CTCAAACCTGTATGACTGACTTTCTTTCATTGACGCCATAATTTTAAATTTTAGGGTGAACTGTCCCTTTAATACCCATTTAAAAACCATTTATCTCATTGCATATTATCTATGCGATTATAATTGCACTGTAGATGCATTCATGCTACCTCTGAGCTGCAGTACACAGCCTGTAAACATATATTTAAATACCAATTGGCCATTGTGGCCTAAATGTTTATGCATAACTATTTTGTGTTGAACCAAATAAAATATTTATTTCTAAAGCTATTTTTTATGAGAGATTCAGTGAGAGATTCAAATGCAAATAATTGGATTATTCACCACATTATGTAATTTTAATTGCTTAACAGCCTTAAGCCTTAAAATGATTATGAAGTATCATCTTCATCTAAAATCTAAATTAAAAACAAATATTTTCTGACTAATGGACACACAAACTAGTGCTGGGCGGTATACCGGTTCATACCGAATATCGGCGTTTATTTTTGTTATGATATGAATTTTTTAAATACCGCAAT
>NW_015670177.1:0-475 GCF_001515625.1 Sinocyclocheilus rhinocerous
AATAAAAACAAAATGTAAAATATATGCATAAATAAAACTAAAAATGTAAAAATTTGTAAATAAAAAAAACTGTAAATATTGGTATAAATAAAAACAAAAATGTAACTAATTGTAAATAAAAAAGCAATGTAAACTTTTGTATAAATTAAAAAAACTAATATTTGAAAATAAGTCAAAAATGTAACTTTGTAAATAAAAACAAAAATGTAAACATTTGTAAATAATAATCAAGAATGTAAATGTGTAAATAAAAACAAAATGTAAATGTTTGCATAAAACTAAAAATGTAAATACTTGTAAATAAAAACAAAAATTTAAATATTTGTATACATAAAACTTCAAATGTAAATATTTGTAAATAAAAACAAAAATTCTAATATTTGTAAATAAAAAAACTAAATATTGGTGTAAATAAAAATAAAAATGTAACTAAAAATGTAACTAATTGTAAATAAAAACCAATGTAATCATTTGT
>NW_015670178.1:0-1201 GCF_001515625.1 Sinocyclocheilus rhinocerous
GCTGCGCTGCATGTGTCAGAGCGAGTGTGGCATTGTGTTTATTTAGATGAGAGCAGCTCATGATCCAGTGTTTTCAATCTTTCAAACATGAAGCATTGCAAACACACGACACACACCAAATCTTCACAAATTTTGGAAGAATCACCTATATATGTTTTCAACAAAAAAGAAGCTTTGAGGTCTCTCAGCGGTTTTCCTTCTTTTTGTCTTTAGTTTGTCAAATTATAAATAATATGAAACATTGACAAAATAACCTTTAGCATATATAGATATTTCAAACAGACCAAAAATGTTGATGATGCACTTTACCACAATTACATACACAAAGAAAAGACAACTGTGCTTACAGTGTTTTATTCAATTTGTTTGTGAGGCATGATAAAAAAGCCATCATTCCTATAAATCACTTATTCAAATCTTGAACTAAATGAAGCGTAGCATGCATTAAGAGCTGTCTGGACATTTGTGTTTAAACCATAATACAGTACATGTTTTAAGTCGGATTATCCTGATTTATGAAATAATAAGCATGTAAAAACTGACATAATTTTATCGATCGTTTTCCTGTTTCTCACAGCAATGCGGAAGCTGCTGGCAAAACGGAGGAATGTGGAGGGAAAGCTGGAGAGACGTGATATTATAAAAGATTACTCAGATTATGGGTTTCAGACATACGCACCTCTGTCTCAGATTGGCCAGACCTCGGACCGAAATTCCAACCGCAACATGGTCAAGAGTCACTTTCTCAGCACGTATGAAGGTATGTTTCTGTTTGCAGAAGTTGTTTTCCTTATGACTATTCAGGATACAGTAAAGTTTGTTGTTGATGATTTTTTGTTAATTTTTTTTTTTTAAATATTTACTAATATGCAAATAACATTTTATTCTAATATCTTTCTTTCTTTCTTTCTTTCTGAAAATGTTATCCATTAAAATCCCTTACCCTATTCTACTTCTTTTGAAACTAAATCATGGTCTTTCCTGAAAAAAAAAAACACTTTTTAAACTTTTAAACATAAAAAAAGCCTTTAACAGAAAAAAAACTGGTTAATTTATTTTAATTGTTATTGTTTTTCATTGTATTATATTTTAAATATTCTAATGCATGAAAATAATATTTAACTTTTTTTTTTCCTCTTCCAAATCAAATCATTCTGCTTTGTAGCGTCTGGACCAATCAGACACACCATTTTTCATTTGA
>NW_015670179.1:0-550 GCF_001515625.1 Sinocyclocheilus rhinocerous
CATTGCACATACATGGAGCATATAAAATGTGGTAAACAGAAGTTCTCATGCAAGCACATTTGAGATTATTTAATGTGTTCTATGTATGCATGTTGATCAGTTTATATTCATGTAAATTCTGTTCATATATAGTGATCATGTCTCTTTAGAAGACTTGGATTAAACGGCTTGATTCATATGGATTACGTTTACGTTGGTTTTATCAACTTTTTCATGCGTCAGTTTTGGTTCAACAGACTTTAAATAGAGGGATAAATATTTCTTAGATTTCATTAAATATCTAGGTATCTTTATTTATATACCTTGGATATCTTTATTTCTATTTTGAAGATATGGATTCTTATGGATTTGGAGCAAAATGATGGTGAGTAATGATGACAATTTAAATTTATGGGGTGAACTATCCCTTTGTGTTTTTGTCATTGTTTTACAAGGTTCACATGGTCAAGGCCCCAGCCTATATTCAGATGACAAATCTTGGTTTGGGTAGCAATTTCCTATTTATTAACAATCTAAAATGTCAGTGAACTAACTTGTTAGCTTATTAAAA
>NW_015670180.1:0-635 GCF_001515625.1 Sinocyclocheilus rhinocerous
ACGAGTACGAGTACAGGAGACCAGTATCGGTGCATCCCTAATAGAAATCCTCATGCAGTCCAACCTGGTACCGACCAACCTGTGGTCATTGTCCAACCCTCTGAGTGCATGAGCCATGAGCCACCAGCTGAGCCTGTGCCGGATTACATGTGCTACTCTAAATTTGCAGCGTTAATATGTGTCTGTCTGGGATGTGCCGCTCTTTATTTCTCCAGAGCTGTAAGTATTCATTTATTTATCTTTGGTTGTATTGTTCTTCCCTTTGCACAGAAGCCATTTCTTCCTTAGCAGGAAGGTTTTGCATTGCAAACATGTTTATGAGGAAGTAGGTTCAAAGTCGATAAATACACACCGTTCAAATGTTTAGGGAAGATTTTTGAAACATTCATTAAAACATTTCTTCTTATTATCAATGTTAAAACCACTTGTGTTGTTTAATACTTTTGTGGACACTTTATTCAGGATTGTTTGATAGAAGGTGAAACCGGCGCTTCGAGAAGAAAGCCCCTCTCTTTTTTCTCGATATCTGCAAGGTTCACCCACTGATGTCCCTCCGTCACTACCATAGTACCATGGACCTGCCACTAGCCGAGGCGGCCTGCTTAGTAGCACGGAGAGCGAGATCCGTGGTGCGG
>NW_015670181.1:0-675 GCF_001515625.1 Sinocyclocheilus rhinocerous
CTCTTTGTTACTGAATCACTAAATCATTCACTCATTTCATTCAGTAGGTCCAGCCAATAAAAAGCGGCTTCATGTTCCACACTAACATGGTACTTGCTCAGAAGTGCATCACACTTCTTGTTTTTGCAAAATTTTGTGGGCGGTATTCAGTCATGTATATAGGTATCTGCATGATTTTGTATTTTGCAAGAAAAAATTCCCATTCGTTTGTTGGTTACACGCACCGACCAACAGAAAGATAAATTGGTTTAAAAGTGACTTCAGCTGTTTACTGAGCTGTGCATTGCTACATTATTACTACGAAGCAATTTGTACAAAATGTACAAGTTTTAGAAAAAACAAACAAACAACAGAAAGCATGATTGTCCACCCCTAACCATTAGTGTGGCGTAAACAGTTAAAAATATACAAATGAGATTGTACAAATTCATATAAATTAGCCACAAATTTGCTAAAATGTAAAATTTCCATGGAAATAGTGAGGAAAAACAGAAACAGGGTCATATTCCAAACAGAGACATACGGAAAGAGGGGGAGAGAGAGGGATTGTTCAGTAGATTGCTGCTTTTTCCTTACTCCTCTGAGACCTGGGGATCCAGTTGAGTCTGGTCCCTACAGATGCTAGAAAGAGAAAAACGACTGCTAACTAAACTCAGACATGTCTACATAGATTCA
>NW_015670182.1:0-574 GCF_001515625.1 Sinocyclocheilus rhinocerous
GTTTGCATGATCTACAAACTGTTTCGCGTTAGCTGTATGACTTGTATGACAAAAGTGTCCAACTATGAAATGTTATTATGAATTAAAAGACAGTAAAAATATACAGGTGGTTATTAAGACAAATGAAACGTTGTAAAATCTCACCCGTCACTAATGTCAGCCTGGATATGAGTCGAGAGGACGCCGCCATGCTGCTGGTGTACAGTGTGTTGTAGTAGCTAATGCTGTCCGCCAGAGGCCGCCAAAACACCGTTCATACAGGCTCCAGATTTACGGTCACGACCTCAAAGTCATGAATGGGACAAAGCATTTCGCACAGCTGGTGTTTTCTTAAAGGATCTGTGAAAATAAAATGAATATGCGCACATTTATGTCACTTAAAACTGAAACTTAAGATGAATGTTGATGCAATCACGGACGTCTGAGTATAAATGACCTCGATTAAAAGTCATTTTAAGGCTAGAATAATTTATTTCTGTTCTCTGTGTTGCGTTTCTTCACGGAAACTTTCACTGTTGTGACTACTCGGTTATTTCTTGTGCATTAAATACGTGGAATCAAAGAAACTTCATTC
>NW_015670183.1:0-2201 GCF_001515625.1 Sinocyclocheilus rhinocerous
ATCTCTTTCTGCGTTGAGCAGTTAATCGCGTGACTCTCACCGCCTGTCTCGTGTTTAATTCACTGTTAGCGGTCAATCCTGTCGCTCGAGCTCTGAGGATCCACAGCTCGCGATGGGTCACGGGTGGACAGATGACTGGTGTTTCGCGCTTCCTCGACACTTTCTGCGTGGACGAGACCACGACAGGACGCACGAAGTCAACGAGAGTTATCAAAAAGAGAAAATTGATGTTACCTTTCTTTCGTTGGATTATAATGGAAAGCAGTGCATTAATTTAGAGAAGATCAACAAAATGGGTTGTAAATCTCGCTAAAGATACCCAGTTGAGGCGGTACTTTTCTTAACATGTAGTTTTGGCACACTGGCCGCTGTTGCAGTCGAAATGAATAACTAGGAGCGCGTGCACAGGTGAAGAATCCACAGGTAAAACAGCCTCATGATGCTGACGGAACAAATGCGCTTCTAGTCTCTCCTGTTTAGGGTTCAGAGACGTCAAAAACGTTAATGGGACATATCATAGACAACCCCTGTGGCCAAAATGAGCGTCTATTCTCACCTATGGCGGATTCTACAGATATTCTTGGCAACGATAATCACGGCTGTCACGCAAGGTATGTGGATTTCTTAAAGCCTAAAAGTTGGAAGAGCTAAATCATCATGTTTTGGTCATTGTGTATAGTGTAATAGTGTATTTAGGACCAGGGTAAGAGGTTTGTAATACCTGGAAAATGACTGTGCAGAAAGACACACTTTAAATAGAGTAGGCTAAATGCTAAACTACAGGCTATTTATCTAGTCATGTTAATGGGCAGAGAACAGAACACAAATTTGATCAAATACTGTATTCCATTAAGTTTTTTTTTTTCAGTATTAGACACAAACGTTCTCCCTTTGTTGAAACTTATTTTATAGGTTTAATAAACTGTTATCTTTAATAAAAATTAACCTACCATAAAAAGTTGATGTATAAATTTTGGCCTAAACTACTCAAAGGTCAAAACTTTCTTATTACACTAGACAGTATATCCAGCTATTAAAATCATAGAACAGTGTCATAATTTCGACATAATCGGTTGAACTGATAATTCAATTTATTGTAAAGAAACCTTTTTCCCATGCATCTTACTTAAATTTATGGGAAGAATTCATCATATACCTTTTTTGAGAGTGGTCATTTGTTTTTTTTGAGAGTGGTCATAGGTGCCCTAGGCAAGATACTTCATATCCAAAGGAAAAGCAGTACTTTGACTTAAGATGTTACTCATGTCCAATATAATTTTGCATGCAAAACACAACTGAACTTGACAATGCATAATGCATTGTTGTTGATATCCTGATAGTAACTCCTTTTGTGTTCCACAGATTAAAGGAAATGATCTGCGGAAAGTGACTCATTTGGTGCAACTGGTCAAATTTATATGTGGGAATGTGTGATTTCTTCTGCAGCACTGGCATATGCACTCTTATGAATGGGCACGATCATTTTGACAAACAGGAATTTTATTATCTGTATCTGTAAGGTACTTGGCTGCAGAAACTACTTTGGTTTCAAGACCTTAGCATCCCGGATAAAGGCATGATGAAGATTAAATCCCTATAAAACTGATTTTTCAAAGAGGTTCCATTGGAAGTTTTATTGGCATTATTGGATACAGAACTATTCCTGACCATTCTTCAAAGGTCTTTGCTCACTTGTCATTCTTTAGTTTCCCATTTCTCTCATTTGTCTCAGTCCCTTTTATTTTTTGCATTGAGTGCTTGTTTCTCAAGGCATGGTCTGGATAGGATTAGCGCTCATCCTGTCCCAGAAACAGTGTTTCTACAGCTTCACTCTTTCATAGAGGCTGAGACATCTGTGCTGTGTGTCCTCTCTATCTTCAGTGGTGTTTTAAGACATTTTAAAATCACTTTTGTGTTTTTGTGCATAAAAACATATATATGTATATGATATCACGCAAGTAAGAGTTGTAGTATTAGTTAAATACAGTATATGCTTTTATACAAGCTCTAAGTTTATATTGAGTAACTTGCATTTCAGACAATTGCTGACTTAGTTTATATATGTATCAAGCACTCTCTACGTGAGTACTGGTTTGTTCAACTCACCATCAGTCATATTGTTGTGCAGTGCAATAGCTTCACTTAAATGCATTCAGTGTAGGGCTGCAACAACGAATCGATTAAATCGATAAAAATCGATT
>NW_015670184.1:0-528 GCF_001515625.1 Sinocyclocheilus rhinocerous
TTCATTGAAAAGATCCGACTCAACGATTCTCGCTATGTGACGTAGAAATAAATGAATTACATACTTTATATTAATTATGCATTTTATGTGAACTATCATTTGTATTGTTGCGTTTCGCAAAAATCGACATATAGCCAATTAAAATTTTATTTTCAGAAATCGTTAATTTGTGAAATAATCTACTCATGGTGTAAAACAAGTATTTGTCTTAAAAAAAGATTTTATGCTCTTCACCATGTCTGCTGCATACGCCATTTTTCGTTTCTATAAATATTTTCCTTTCTCCCACCGAGAACAGAAATGAAATTACTTTGACTTTGACGAGGGACTTTGAGAGAGCTCGCGGCAGCCAGGCGTAGTCTTGCGTCGTCTTGGGAAACGCAGCATATTGTCAGACCAGCCCCTGGGCGGAGGGTTCTGGAGATTGGTACCTCTGCTTGCTCTTTCCCACTCGGTTTTAACACGCTCGGTTTAGTCCCGGGTAGAGACAGACACTTACAGCACGTAAGTGGACTCTAGACGGCGGAG
>NW_015670185.1:0-685 GCF_001515625.1 Sinocyclocheilus rhinocerous
TAAATCATCTTAATCATATCTGACCAATGAGAAACAGTGATGTGTCACAAATCCCTGTCCATAACACCCTAGCAACAACATAGCAACCACCTAGCAACCACTCAGAACACCTTAGCAACCATCCAAGGTACCATAGCAACTGCAAAGAACCATGAAGTATACTCTAGTAGCTTTCTAGCAACCACTCAGGACACCATAGCCACCACCGAGAACACCCTAGCAACCACTGAGAACACCCTAGCAACCACTCAGAACACCCTAGCAACCGTTAAGCAGCACTCAGCGACTCAAAACCCACAAACTTCAAACTGAAATCCTTCAAACTTTAAAACCACTTCAGACTTTCAGACTCGACTCAAGACAACATCAGAGTTTGTCTACAAACTTCATCTAGTTACATAATAATATCATATTATTATTCCACTGAAAGAGTCGTTTCAACATGTTCAGTGCTTGCTGTAAATGAATAATTGTTTATTTCAGTTCTAGAGATTAAATGATTGTTTGTTTATTGAAGTAAATGGATGTAAAAGGTTCTTGCCGATCTACAATGCTGAATGAAATATTAATATTTAGTCTAGAAACACTTGATTCAGCTGTTTCTGAATCTGATTCTCAGATCAAATGAGACTCACTGAAATCTGACAAAGTCTGAATCAGTTTCACAACAAATATTAATAATGGC
>NW_015670186.1:0-542 GCF_001515625.1 Sinocyclocheilus rhinocerous
GCAATCAATTTATTTTAGCCACATTTAAATAAACAAATTTAGTTGGCTAACTTTCAGCAAAATTTGTTGATTTAAATGTATCTAAAATAAACTGATTGCAACCACTTACCTTAAAAAATGTAGTAAATTCAATGATTTTTTTTTCAGTGTGTTTATTTTGTTTTTGAGACAAAGACACGCAGTATACATTTACACATTCATCTAAACGCCACTATCAGCAACTTTGGGATGTCTGATAACAGTAAACTACCGCTTGCTTATATCCAACAACTTTTTACCCCTAAGGGAAGAACAAAAAAGAGCTGTGCCATCAGTATATCGGGGACTTCACACATGACAGTGTTTTTTGTTTGTAGTTTTGTATAACTTTCCCACACTCTACTGGTTTGGTTTCGTTTGCACTGTTCGTTTTCTATTGGATCGCAGTTGAGCAAGCTGAATTACAGTGCCATACTGGTCAAACTGTGTTACTGCAGGCCCTTACATTAGGTCAAATTAATCAAATGACCATTCGAAAACACAAATATTTGTCAACAATTTTT
>NW_015670187.1:0-541 GCF_001515625.1 Sinocyclocheilus rhinocerous
CATATGTTTGTATTTATATATACATAATAAATATGCACAGTACACGCACATATATTATGTAAACAAACTTTTATTTTGTATGCGATTAATCGTTTGACAGCACTTATATATATATATATATATACACATAACAATTCAAATTAACTGTTTTCTATTTGAATATATTTTAAAATGTAATTTATATATATATACATATATACTGTATGTATGTGTGTGTGTGTGTATATATAACAAAACTTAAATATGCAATATAATAATTTATGAAAATGTATTTACTAATTTTTTGTTAAATTTATGTTGAAAATAATTATGATTTATGGTTCCACCACATTACATTTATAGAGCCACTGAATTTAACACTTTTAAAAACTGTGTAAACATTTTTCAAACCCATATGAAACCAACAATACAGAGACTTACATTTACATTTAGTCATTTAGCAGCCGCTTTTATCCAAAGAGACTTACAAATGAGGACAATAGAACGAAGCAATCAGAATCAACAAAAGAGCAATAATATGCAAGTGCTATGACAAGTCTCA
>NW_015670188.1:0-606 GCF_001515625.1 Sinocyclocheilus rhinocerous
CTCTTTTCAACACTCCAGAGTTTGTTTGTAGGTTTGAAAATGTCAGAACATTCATTAACTCCCTTACGCTATATATCCATTCTCCCAGGTTTAGGACTTGCCCTGTAACGAAATGCAGCAGCAGATAATGATGTCGCAAGAAAAGGATGCAGATGTGCACATGCTTTCCTGCGTAGGAAACAAGGGGGTCAAACATCTGGACAGTATGAAACGCCTTGAGACTGCATTTGTTCCACAACCATGATTGTAAATGTAACTTCAAGACCTTATAAAGCAGTCGTTTTGCTTATCAAGTTATACTACAACACATTAAAAATAAATACACCTCTTCTATGACGAATATCTTAAATTTCTGAATTTTAAAAAAAAATTATCTTGACAGTTCATTAAAAAATATGTGCCCCATATATATATACATTCATGATAATCCAGTGCCATTACTGTCAATTAAAACTAAAAATATAAAAAAAAATTGGTGAACTGAAATAATATAAAATAGAAATATTAGATGACAAATGATAAACTAAAAACTAAAAAAAAAGGAAAATGAGAAATGTTGCCTTTGCAACTTTTGTAACTTAGCAAATTTTAAGTTAATGTTCTAAA
>NW_015670189.1:0-614 GCF_001515625.1 Sinocyclocheilus rhinocerous
TTGCATTGTGGTCTGTGGAGTGGCCTGAAGTGTGCATATGAAGCACATGTATACTCGCTCCCTCAGTCAAAATCGAGGAGTCGAGGGTCTGTCCATATAAACCTCCCTCGTCCACTTCACAAAGTGGAATGCAAATCAAAATGGCAGCGGGGATTCCCCCGAGGGGAAGTGCTTAGGGAAGTCCGTGAGTGCATGTCTAAAAGTGAAGTGGAAGGCAGCCTCTGACGCCAGGTTACTCCGTCTGCAGTGCGTATGCGTTGCATATTTTTTTCCACGCCCATGTTAACGGATTAGAGCGTTAACACTGCATGCAGTTGTGATCCGGTGTTGTGCCGAATTCTGACAACAGCCAGATTATTACCCCCCCCTAGTATTGGTAGGTGTTGGGTTAGGTGTGGGGGTGGGGTTAGGATTAGGCAATCAGGTAGCGATTTCAACAAGGGGGGTAATAATTTGGCAGGGGGTCGAAATTGGGCAGTGCGCTCCAGGAGCGGTGCGTTTGCAGCAGTGCAGCAATCGTTTCTGCACCGAGTCTATTTTTGCTGTGCTGCATGCGTTGAAATAAAGTGACCATCTGCCCAGTAGCTTGATGGCTGATGTTTGAACTCCACGTT
>NW_015670190.1:0-774 GCF_001515625.1 Sinocyclocheilus rhinocerous
TGCAGTGTAATGGAGAGTTCACCATGAAAAAAAAAACCTTTGTTGAAAGATTAAGCAGCTAGCTGTATTGGATCTGACAGCAGCTGCATCACACACCTTAAGTAAATTATTTCATAATGCTTTGTATGTAAATAATGTTTTCAAAACACTTACTCGTGTGCAATGGTGAGGGTGTGTTCATGCTGTTTCCTATACAATGTAGCCAGTCATAACAATGGCCATTTACTGACAATCCTTAAAAGACCCACCATTAAAAAATGGATCATTTCAGACAGAGGGTCAGAATGAGGGTTGAAAATGATTGTCTTTACACACACACTCATATTTATATAACTAATTTCTTAACTAAATAGTGAAATATGATATTCCGATTGTGAAACATAAGGGTTTGACAATAAGGACTGCCCGATGAGCCAGTGTAACCATGAAAGATCCTCAGGACAGTTGATGGATTCGTCACCGGACAAGGGTGCGTTTCCCAAAAACATTGTTAGCTAACTATGTTTGTTAGTTCCATTGAACTCTATTAGTAATGACAGAACTTGCGAACATAGTTGCTTTTGGGAAACTCATCCCTGATCAGGCCACTGCTGCATTGACATGAAAGTATCCATCTGCATGTGTTTTTAAGCTATATGCCAATTTGAACATTTAAAGTGATTTTAAACCATTCCAGTGCAAGAAGATGAGAAAGAATTCAATTCAGTACTTGTGCACCATTTTCTGTGTATGCAGTGAGAACACAAAGCCGCTTCTCAGATAGCATGCAAGCCC
>NW_015670191.1:0-604 GCF_001515625.1 Sinocyclocheilus rhinocerous
TGTGAACTGAACAAGAATACTCTAAACAAGTCGCCAGCAAATACCCTACTTAGATACTCAAGTATTCGTTCACAACGTGTCCAAATGTTCTCCCAACTTTTCAAATTAAGTTATCTGAACAAACAGTTTTACATCGAACATTATTGTGCAAGTTCCCAGCATGCATTGCAGCTTGAAAAAAAGGTGGTAATTATTATTAAAATATTATCATTGTTTACTATCTTAATTTATGCTGCTGCATTTCACTATCAGTTAGCTGTCATGTAGATCAGAGTTCGTATTTTCACTTGAATGGTGTGTTGAGGTATGTGCATCTTATTGCAAGTTCTGCATTCAATACATTTGTCTATTAACATAAATGTTTGCCCTTACTTTTAAGAGGCTGAAAACGAAACATAATAATAAAAGAAAAAAAGGATAAAGCGGATTAGCAATGCTTTAGTTAATGTGGCAGATATTTTAAAATGAAATAGATTGCGTTTTATTCATTAGATGAACTAAAGTTTTTAAGTCGCCAGTTTCTAGTTTGTTATAAAGTTGACTGCGATATTGACTTTTTTTTTTTTTTACAGTGTAGTCTTTATTTGCGTTTGTTCATGCTTTG
>NW_015670192.1:0-541 GCF_001515625.1 Sinocyclocheilus rhinocerous
CAAGTAAATGGTGTCAAATTTTGATTTTGTGTTTTGCTTAAATGGTCATAAAAGCATTTTTTGCTCCATTTTTTATATTTGTGGAATGATGATTTGGGCGTTTTTGATCACTTTGCAAGAAATTGAATAATCGCACTGGAATGTTAATGATTAAAAGCTCATTTTTAAAGTCAACAAGTGCTTTTTCAACCCATTTTACTTGCACAGTGTGACACGTTTCTGAATGAAACAACATTTAACAAGAAATGAAATGTTGGGAATTGATTGGGTTGTGCAAGTTTTTAATTTGCTAGAAGATTATGAAGACAAACAAATGAGATCATGGGTGTGTATTAAAGTAAATGATGTCAGTTATGATTTCATATCGACTATAAAGGTAGCTTGAAAATGATAATTTAATCAATTTAGATGCAGTAGAGGAACTTGTGTTTTTTTTGTGCTAATTTTTAAAATTTTTGGAATCCCTTGCTTTACGTTTGTGGAATGGTGATTTGAACCTTTGTGATCTGTTTGCAAGGAATTTAATAATGTGTTTTTGATT
>NW_015670193.1:0-668 GCF_001515625.1 Sinocyclocheilus rhinocerous
CGATTTTCGTGTCCACTCCTTTAAACATTCTAATATTGTATATAAGTTTGGCGCATCAGGGAGCCGCTCTCAGGATGCAGTGTATTGACATACTTTTGAATGAGCGTTTGCGCTGTTTACTTTCACTTTCGATTACCCGATCACACGCACTCTGTGTAAAGGGAGCACATCTTACAAGATCAGATATTTGTCAATGAGCTCCGAATCTGTTGAGCAGCAAATACTCCAGGCATAAATCAATATCGATGTGCACATAAGATCTGGTAGGACAATGCTCTACATGCGCTGTTATTCAGTGAAACCTCGCAGCTCGAGCCATAGTATAACGCGTATGTTTATAAGTTATAGTTTATAAAGATTATTAAGACCGGCCAGAGATTTTTAAATACGTCTGCTTTTGTATTTAAAATACATTTTAGTACGAAAGTTTTAGTGAATCACAAGTTTGTGCATGCTTAGTGAATGAGACCCAATTTGTAATAAATTTAAAATAGTGAAAAGTTACCTCTTGGTTTCTGATGTGAAGACGCCGATACCTTGAGTCTGTTGTATTTACCTCGTGAGTGCCATAGATATCATATGTATATGTATATACTGTATGGTGAGTGCTCGTGGTGACATAACAGGAGAGGGGGTTCAATCTTCAACTGGCTGGCAGGAGCCGCCAC
>NW_015670194.1:0-568 GCF_001515625.1 Sinocyclocheilus rhinocerous
GGGCTCTCGGGTGAGATCCCAATTCGTCAGTCGGTCTGACGTAACGTCGAATGTCACTGACTGAAAGGGAACATTCCTTGTTAGCTAGTTTACACAGTGATTTGAACACTTTGTAATTGTCCTAAACAAATTGTACGTTTTCCTTCATTTCTTACAAATTACAAATCATGCGGGTAATGTTCTCAAAACACTGTGCACAAAACTCTCAAATATTTTCATAATAGTTATTATAACCAACCAATACTTTAAAATATCTTAGAAAAAAAGCAATTGTAGCTCCTTTTATTGATTTTACACAAATCACAAACATTTATGTATCATTTGTCCAAACACAACAAACAAAACTCTGTCATCTGTCATATCATCAGATTTGTCATATCATCAAAAAGTTTGAGAACCACATTATCTTCAGGAAATACACTGTATTTTAGTGTCGTTTTTTTTATCCCTTCCCCAGCTAAACTCAGAGACTAATAGATAGTTAGAGAAACTTTTTAAGAACTATACAGGAGCGTAACAGGTTCTTTTTGTATGGCAGTGGTGCTATATATCTTCTTGCAACCCAAAG
>NW_015670195.1:0-614 GCF_001515625.1 Sinocyclocheilus rhinocerous
TCATCTCAACTAACTTAGAATGTGCAGTATGTCATTTAAATGCATTCTAGTAACTTGTTGATTACTGAGTACTCAGTCAGTTCATATTCAGACAAATGCAGAAAGTTATTGCATGTAAGGATTTAGAATTTAACTGAGAATGATTTTTAAATTCCAAATTAGTTCATGAATTTGAATTAAATTTGAACTGAGTAGCAAACAGGATCAATTTGGTCAATTTGAATGCAAATTTAAGGAAGTAGAATTAAAAATTAATATTACTGCTGTAGGTATGGTAGGCTATTTAATAAATAATACTTTCACTTTTCAATAAAATACACTTTTTTTCAGAAATATAAGATGATATTCATGTATGTAATTCCATTGCATGTAATTTATATACACTACTGTCCAAATGTTTGGGATTGTTAAAATGTGTTGGCTACATTTATTTATTAAAATACAATAAATTCAGTATTAAATTATCTGAAAACATTGCTGTATGATAGAATTAAAGTCTGCTTAATGGTTGTGTTCTTTATTTTTGCAGCATTAGTTTAGTTTGAAAAATGTTGAAAAATCTGCAAGGAATTAAGGAATCAATAAGCCTAATTAGTCAACTCAAAATGAATTAT
>NW_015670196.1:0-602 GCF_001515625.1 Sinocyclocheilus rhinocerous
TAGAAGTGATTGGGGACCGGGAGACAAAACCGAAAGGAGACCGAAAGAGTTTATCACCCAGCACAGGCACAGTTCGCGCTATGGCTGAGATTGATATCAAGGTATGTTTGGTCTTTCTGATGCTATGCCGAGTCATCAACATATTATCTCACTGAATATCTCAAAGCGATTTGAATCAATTTCCCTATGCAAAAGCTGAAGTGACCAGTCGAGACGACCCCTATGACCTGTCCATACCAAAAACATCAACATTCTCTCAAGAGATTGAAACTTTGGTCTTTAAAACTAAGTGCAGCCTTAAACGTCCATTCAGAGAAGACCTTTAATCCGTATTAAACCTCAGACAGCTTGGACTTTTGAAAAAGGGTCTCTGTATTCCATTAATAGAAAAATGGGAGGTGGAATATATTGAAAAAGTGATAAATGAGAATAGTAGCTCCTTCCTCTTTCTCTCTCTCTCTCTCTTTCTAGGGCTGTGATTATCTCGCCCATACTCCTTTCACTGGTTGCCAGGTACCTTGCGTACCTGTCATGTGCTGGTCTTTTCCCATCAATGAGAGCTGTCAGCACTTTGGAGGGCTAATCTGTTGGATGTGTCCACC
>NW_015670197.1:0-2544 GCF_001515625.1 Sinocyclocheilus rhinocerous
TTTGTTGCACTAATATGGTCATGCAAATAAACTCCGATTGGTCTTTCACTATCATTGTGTTTTCGGACTGGAGTTGAGGATTAGGCAGCAGGTCTCAAAGGTCCAACTGTAATAACCGTGTCACCTTTATTCAAAGGTGTTGCTAGGCATTATGCAACAGACATCTGTTTACATTGAGCTTTTACTGCAGTGGCGTTGTGTTACCATGACAACAAGTGTATGAATCAATGCAGTCATGCTGAAGTTTTAATTAAAGATCACCTTGCATGGTCATATGCAAATAATTTCAAAGAACATACTCCAGGAATGGACTGCAGTCTCCAAACTGTCCCTAACAATGCCTCTTTAGATTTCTCAATTTGGTTCATCAGCCAAATTTCAATTCCGTTGTCCAGAGATGGTCAGCTTTGTTTCACATCAGAATAAATGGTCTCATTGTGTCCTGTGCTTTCTCTTCTCAGCTACCGGGGAAGTGAAAGAAATCTTTGCGAAGGCCCGGAATGGAGAATATCGGCTCATCAAAGTAGTGATAGAAAATGGTGAGATGACTGTTTTACACACAAGAGTACAAACATTTATTAAACAGCTTTTAAAAATAAACTTATTGTAATAAGAAATATTCAGGGAAAAAAACAGCACAGTTATCCGTGTGTGTTTTTCTCAATTTTTGATTTTAAAATGGGCATGGGCTTTAAATTTAGAACCTTATGATATTTTATTTGCAAAACATCAGCTTCCCTTAAAACAGAATTGCTTAATTAATTAGTTTATTATTTTACCAGAATATTACATTCACAAGTTAGGAATAGCAATAAAAATAAAAACGTATATATTGTGTTCTGTAACACTTATATTAAGATAACGTCAAAAACCTTTCAAACATGAGAACACAAAACAAGAAACAAGTCAAATGTTTCCTTTTTTTAAAATGTATTCATTTTTTAGATATGTTCACTCTGTATTATAGTTGTTGCTTTCTTGTTTGTTTGTTTATCTCACATCAAACTAAAACCATAAACATCTTTAGAAACATTAGAAATAAAATAAACTTTTACGAATAATGTATATATATATACACACACTCAGCTACTTCCCAAGACAACATTTCTCATTTTCATTTAGTTTATCTTGATGAAGCTAAAACTGAAAAAATAATGAAAACACATAACAAGCACATGTCAAACATATAGACATATTAAAAAAATAATAAAAAATGACAAAAACAAATCAAAATTACTAAAACTTTAACTACAATGTTAAACTAAAAGTAAAAATGAATTCAAAATATTAATAAAAATTAACAGTATCTCACATTTTCTGAACTGCTAAATAATATTCTTTATTTTTTGTACTGTATTTGACTAAACTAAATACAATAAAACAAAAAATGATTGTCAATGTATGACGAAAGAATCATATCACGCTTTCCTTTCTTCTGTTGTGTTCCTGTAGAGAAGTTAGTTCTTGGTGGAAGTAAACGGGCTGCCAAGAAATGGGACCAGGAATGGGACAGCTGTGTTCTCCCTCTCGTGGGGGATGACATGCCCTCATACCTTCTCTACAGGTTGGATACCACCAACAACCAGGGTTATGAGTGGATCTTTCTGGCCTGGTCTCCGGATCACTCTCCAGTGAGTTTGTTTGCATGCTGTCACATCTTCTTTCAGCTTGTACGAGGCCAAAGGACATCATGAGATGACATTGCTCAGTGCATTTTAATCCATCCACTCCATATATAGTATCCCTGGTTTAAAGCTCTTTAAAAATATCGGGTTGCCAGTTAAGCCTGTCCATATCAAAACAGGCTATAATAAGAGGTTTTTGTACTACTATGTGGATATGATCATCAAGGATATTGTACCATTGTTATAACAAATTAATGTATCTTAAGTGAGTGGATCTTAACTGTGGAGATCCCCTTGTAATGTGATCTTTTACCAAAAGATAAAGTATCAGGTAAGCTCATATAATGGAGACTTTGTTATTTCAAGCAAAAGAGTTTGACATGAATCTACTTCCTCAGTATTTTATTTTTATTTTTATGAAAAGCACGGTTGACCTGATACAGAAAACGGACAGTTGTGGTTCTGTGCTACACATTTGCAATTCTAATTTTCTCCCTCAATGTTCAACAACCAGAGGGAAACTAAAATGGCTAGAGTCCCAATCGCACCCAAATCAGTCGTTCATTCACGCTGATCTAAAGCCAGCTCAAATTGCTCAAACCAAGAGCTTTCCTATAACAAAGCAACTTTAAAAATGAAATCTAGAAATTCCTCCTGGTTGGATTCAAAAAGTTCACCCAAAAAATTAACATTTGCTGACAATTTTATTCACCCTCAAACCATACAGGACGTATACGAGTTTGTTTCTTCTTTGGAATTGAATTTATTATTACATCACTTGCACATTACATCACAATAATCCACACGACTCCAGTCCATTAATTAATGTCTTGTGAAGTGAAAAGCACAAACAAATCCATCATTAAAGGGGTCACATAATGCGATTTCAATTTTTCCTTTCTCTTTGGAGTGTTACAAG
>NW_015670198.1:0-227 GCF_001515625.1 Sinocyclocheilus rhinocerous
TTGCTGACAATTTTATTCACCCTCAAACCATACAGGACGTATACGCGTTTGTTTCTTCTTTGGAATTGAATTTATCATTACATCACTTGCACATTACATCACAATAATCCACACGACTCCAGTCCATTAATTAAAGTCTTGTGAAGTGAAAAGCACAAACAAATCCATCATTAAAGGGGTCACATAATGCGATTTCAATTTTTCCTTTCTCTTTGGAGTGTTACAAG
>NW_015670199.1:0-667 GCF_001515625.1 Sinocyclocheilus rhinocerous
TCTGCTCCTGATGAGAACCTGGCTGTGTAGAGAATGTGATCTTTAGTATTTTGTAACATTTTGTGAGTTGCACAAAACATGTGGCTATATAATGAAACAGTCCAGTGAAAATTACCTGTCTGAAACCTGCTCTAATGTGAGCTTCTTGTCACTTTGTAACAGAATCGAGACATAATGGCGGATCACTCCAACCAGAAAAGTAATAAACACAATTGGCAGCACAACCCAAAGACGAATATTGGAGTCCAGGAGGAGCTCGGGCTCAGCCATGCTTTAGTGAAGGGATGTTGATGGGATATGCCCACCCTGAAACAGACAAACAATGAGATCTAGTAATCTCTTTGACTCGTATAATCTAATGCCCAGAGTTACACTCAAAATAACTAGCAGATCATCGTGAACCATTATGGATTAATGAATAGTAGTACATGTATATGAAAGGACAGCACTGATACTTTCATAATAAGCTAGAACGCGATTCCCTCAAGTGCCTGATGACGGTTAAATGTCAAATCTGCTTCATAAGGATGCCATATGGTACATTTATCGCTTAAATTCACGGAGCGAGTTCCAATTAATTTGTTCATATTCATGTCAAGTTTATACATGTCTATTTCGTCTTTATCTATTACAGAACACAGAAAGAGAAAAGCAGGTGCTTCTGATT
>NW_015670200.1:0-573 GCF_001515625.1 Sinocyclocheilus rhinocerous
ATTTCACAGAAGACAGAAAGTCATACAGGATTTAAACAACGTGAGTAGATGGTGACAGAATGATTCTTTTTGGGTGAATTGTTCTTTGAGAGCCTGTGAAGTGCTGAAAGTGAGTGAATGAAGAGAAACAAGTTGCTGAAGTGGTTATAAAATCTTTAAATGTTTTTGGGAACACAAAAACAAAGCCTTAAAGTGGCTTTAGTCCTGTTGCACTCTTATTTGCTGTAGACGTTTATGGGACAAACAGCAATAAGACTGAGATTGGTGCATTTAGGAATAATAGTAAAGTGAAACATTCCCAGCATGATTCTAAAGCGATCAATCACACGACAAAATGAGCCTGTGTGTTTCATTATGAGCTGGTCCAGATCCGCAGCCCTACAGGATCTCAGACAGTCTCTTCATAAAGGTTCATAAGTGTCATTATAAATGGCTGTATAGTCTTCGTAAACATCAGTCATGAGTCAGTCATGCATTGAACAAAAGCGTTGTATTCAGTTTAATGTGCTTAATGTTTTTATTACTGCATTTATGTTTTCAATATTCAGGTTATAAGACTGTCAGTGTTAACAG
>NW_015670201.1:0-552 GCF_001515625.1 Sinocyclocheilus rhinocerous
CAATTCTTCCTCAATTGTCCAACACATAGTCATAATGAGAAAACACTGATTGTAAACAAAGGAGGCACTGTAATTGGGACTCCATGGGGTAAGTGTCAGGACTTGGCCCAGTGGAGAGCAATGGGGCAGTCGGGTGGAGATGGCTGGTTATTCAAAGTGAGATGCGTGAATGTACTGCTAAAGAGGAAGTAGTGTTACATGTGTAGTACAAGTTGTTTTAATTTATTTTCTTGCCCCTAGGTTATGTTAAATAATAAATAAATTATGAAAAATTGATCATAATTTACTTTTTAAAATATTTTAAAGTAGAACCGAGTTATATGTATGCGTGTATGTATTCCCTGTTCATGTGACAACGTTTTTTTAGCAAATATATTTCAAAGTACTTGAATTTAATAAGGGCTTAATTAAAAGCCTATAAAATAATAGTGGTAATATTTTTGTTTTTTTAATGGGAAAAAAATTTATTTCATCATAGCAGCTGTTGCATGTTCCTGACACCAGAAGTAGTTTATGTGATATTTATGGAGCAAAGTCATTTCATGGAGTTCT
>NW_015670202.1:0-611 GCF_001515625.1 Sinocyclocheilus rhinocerous
CTCATCCCGTCTGCTGTGAAAAGAGTAATCACAACGCATGTGCTTTCTTGCGCTTCATGGATATTGGTAGGGACATGTCCCAGTGCAACTTATTTTCCAGAAACTACATGCTGCTAAAAAAAAATTACAAATTACGCAATGATTAATGTTTGTAAATGTTAGCATGCTACAATGTTGTCATATGACCTTATGTTGCATGTCCAGTTATCAGAATGGATATTTCACATTTTTATTTGAATTTTATGAAATAAAAAATAATTTTGGCCAGTATAAGCAAATTAGTAGTTAAAAATCATGCAATTTAGTAACTAAGATAATTTACGGTTCATTCCTCAAACTGGAAATAGAAAAGAAAGACTGGAAAGTTGAGTGCATTGCACTGTGGGATACAGAATCTCAAACAGTGTATAATAGTGTGAGTAGCATGATAGTATGTTATTCCATTATACACTTCCAGATCAGCATCTTTTTTCTTGTGTTACAGTAAAAAAAATAAATAAAAAATCTAAACAAACTTCAAAATTTACCTGAGATTTTGAGATCTCCGAGAATTGTTCTCTTGTATCTTATATTAAAGGGGTCCTATTATGCTTTTTCACTTTTTTAATTTT
>NW_015670203.1:0-625 GCF_001515625.1 Sinocyclocheilus rhinocerous
CACCTTTTAAATGTAAACTTTAAATGAAAAAATAAAATGCCTTTTTACGTTTTCAATTCAATTTTCAGGTAGCTAACAGGATCCAGTGAATAAATATCATAATTGGTCTAAGTTAATGATGTAATTATTTATGTTATGTCACAACACTCTTTGAATTCCAATTCAGTGTATCCCCCTTCCTGTTCAACGTCCTGTGAGGGTGTGGCCAATTCAATTCAAATTCCAGTTAATGCATTGAAACTAGGATTCAGCTCTTACAATAAATTCAGAATTTCACCATATTTTTTTATTCTTAGTGTTATTGTTATTAGTGCACTAAAAATGTGTAGAAACAATTTTTATTTTGTAATTGGTAGTAAGTTTTACAGTTAACTGCAAAAACAGCACCACATTGAATTAGACATGAATTTAGGTAGAAAGACTAAAATAATATTTTCTCATAAAACATGCTAAAATAATCTTTGTTTTATTTATAACTTCAAAATAAACTTTTTACAGCGTAGTAGTGTATCACAGTCCTGAATGGCATTTATTTATTGTATATTTTATGTTATAAGATTATTGATAGTTATGCCAATGTTGAAGTTTAAGCTTGGTTAAATGAAGACACAAGGCCATGTGATAT
>NW_015670204.1:0-536 GCF_001515625.1 Sinocyclocheilus rhinocerous
ATACAAGAGGTATTTAAGAAGATGCTCTAAAATATTTCATTTGAATTTTCAATTTCATTTCTACAGATTTAACAACAAAGGTTAACTTTACAAACTCAGGACAAATCCAATATCCAGAACGTGAAAGATGCAAATTAAATAAGGTAAATGTTATGTTGTTGTGCTTAAGATGCTGTTTAAAATGCCAAACAGTGTTTGTCCAGATACTGTGACTGAATTTCACTGTAAGTTGTGTGTCTGTAAAAATGTTTATTACTTCCATTCAATTTAAAGATGACCAAAATGGGAAACAACAAACCTAGTACAAGTAAGTCTGCATCTTATGAGGGATCTCACACAATTACTGCTTGTTTAGTCCCACATATTAATTTGTTTTTACTTTTGTCAAGTGTTATTATAGAACAGAATAGCTCATCTTCCTGGACACCATCCTAGAAAAATTAATTCATTTTTTTAAAAACTGTATTATTAGGGCCCAAGCCAGTAAGGCACAGGCCCTATTGTTTTTCTAAGGATTATTATTATTATTATTATTT
>NW_015670205.1:0-1057 GCF_001515625.1 Sinocyclocheilus rhinocerous
TTCCTTTTTGTCATGTGGAGGTTCCCCTCTGCACGCCACACAGAGAGGAAGTGTGTGTTACGCTCTAACCTCACTACATTGATCCACCTCAGTGTGTGTGTGTGTGTGTGTTTAGTGAGTAAAGCAGTTTATTTGAATGCTTGTCTTTGAATGGAGGTCATTATACCAATAGAGAGTTGTGTGTGGTTAGTTGTACTTCAAATAAACCATTTAATATTTATAGTAGTGGCATAGTGTTTCTGCAAAATTGCTCATTTGCTGTATAATTTCGAACTGATTCAACTTGTGGTTTTCTGAGAATAGTTGATCAGATATCGCCCTCCAAAATCCATTTTGCTTTGAATGTTCAACATCCATTGAACATTTTCTGACAAGATCCTTCAAGCTACATCCAGCAGACTCTGCACAGACCTGCAATTTGTTCTGATGTAGCGTGCCGTATCTCTCCTAACCAACTGAATATGTGGTTTTCCCACAGCAGATGATCCAACTTTGCAAAAACCATAGACTTACATTGAACATTTCTCACTGTGTTCAAACTAAATACAACAAACTTGGCACAGCCCTTCATACTTTTACACTTTATCTTTTCAAACCATTAAACTTGCACATTTACTTACAATGTAGCAGATCCTTGGACTTTTGTTGAGAGAATAGGTGCACTGTGAAGGATTTCTCATTTAAGATTTTTGTTAGAAATCAAATATTGAGAAAAGTGTTAAACTTTGTTCTAAGTGTAAAATAATGATTCATATTCAGAGTTCAGAGAATTAGGTCTAGTTACTATGGTGATATATATTCTATATACTTGCTTAAACTACGTATTAGTTTGGTTATATGTCTTATAGGACTTTCTTCTTAATGGAACTCGATGAAACTAGTCAGATTCATGAGATATAGTAATAGTCATCCATACGGAAGAACAGCTGAACAACAAAGACTGTAAAAATGTTTCTGTGCAAGTTGTTTGTTTCAGCATTAGTAAATATCTCTCTGTCTGTCTTTCTCTCAATCTGTCTATATAGTGTATATAACCTTCAGTCCTCAAGGCATTTGA
>NW_015670206.1:0-1907 GCF_001515625.1 Sinocyclocheilus rhinocerous
TATTTCTGACCAACTACAGTGTCTTAATGTAACATAAAACCTCAAAGAAATTAGCCAAAACCCCCAAAAATCCAAGACGAGCACTTTTTGCGCAAGCCATTATCACAGACATCCAATTTCAACAGCAGAGATAAGTGAATTGATTCAAGAATTTCTATTTCAAAAAGAAGAACAAAAGGAGCTACAGACAAGTTTTAATAGAACACCAAACTTTTACAATTGCTTGAGATATAAATCTCTAATTTCTCAAAGTCAAACTGGGCGGAAGGAAAACTGGCTCAGTTCATAATGCACCAAAAATATACCAAAGAGTTACCATAGCTTGAAACTAGCCCACATAAAACATGAATAATGTGCTTTTATGCTGCTAAGCAGTAGATCCAATAGAAGATTTAAACCATGTTTACTTCCAAACCGCTGCCACATATATTAAGGACTCATCTAAAGCAGAATGATAACTCCATCTGAGGAGATGACAGAACAAATCATAAAGAGGAACGCAACAGCCAACTACTGTGACTTCCTTTGCTTTACGTCTAAATATAGATCCTATGTAGTTACACGGCATACTTGCAGTAATTGGTTGGAAGACATCGCCAGTGAAATAATTGTGGAGTTCGAGTTTACTTTTTATGAATCTGCAAAATACTTGCCAAACAAGATGTAATTGGTAACAAAAGTTTCAGCTCAGTATTGACCGAAGCGATGCTTGTAGTATGGCTGACTCAAGAGACTTACGATTCTTATGAATTTGTAAAAATAAAATAAAATAAAATAAAATAAATTATTACAATTAAAATAAATTTAAATAAATGTAAAATTAAATTAAATTAAAATAAAATACATTAAAATACATCTAAAATTAAAAAGTAAAGTAAAGTAAAGTAAAGTAAAATTAAATTAAATTAAATTAAATTAAATTAAATAGATGGTTGCAGTGGTCACTCAGTAGGGATCAGCTAGTGTGGGACCAAACTTAAACATATTTTTCAAATAAATGTAAAAATAATTATAATAATAAAAAAAAAAAACTTGGGTATCAGGGTCTAAAAGTTGACCTTTGTGTCTCTAATGCTAAAGTAGTAATGGAACAAAGTGTACCTTATTCATGGAAAGTGCAGGCTGTAACTTCAGAGTCATAAACAAAGCTAGTTACGATGATTTGAGAGAACACTGCCATGCTGAAATATTAATCACACATTTGGGATGCATAAATTACATTAAAACAGGACACAGTCCAGAGGAAAACCTCAAGTCCTCTACTTTAAAAGCTATTATTTTTTTTCTTTTTAAATAACAGTGCAATAGCAACTACAATAGCGAAATCAACCACAAATAAACTTTTAGGTCTTAATCACACTCAATGGGTTTTTACCCACTTTCCAATTTTTTTCAACTTCCGCTCCATTAGTATTTCAATCATGTTGCGTGTGTTAAGTGTTTAATTTCAGTCCTTCTCCGAATCGTCATGTTTTCCTTTTCAAAGGTCTGAATGTGCCGCTTATTGGCAAGAGGAATGGAAATATAAATTGTTTCTAAATCTGTACACATAAAACACAATTTACTCACAAATCATCAGACATTAAACTACAGATGTTTTCCACAGAAAACAACTCTTATGAAAATTCAATATCTACATTTTACACAATTATGTTTCATAAAAAATAATTAGACATATCAAAAACTGTTGGGCTCAAGATGACCAAAGTACACAAATCTGACCAAATTACCATTGTTGTATAGAATTGTATTTATATATTAACATCTGCATGCTTACACATTTTTCCAAATAAATTGATATTGAAATTAGCATTATCACCAATCTAAAGCTAATTTGCTCATATATTATTTATTTCCTATGCGTGTCTGTGCATGTGAGCACTGAACAGCCCAACCAATTTTCTGCC
>NW_015670207.1:0-474 GCF_001515625.1 Sinocyclocheilus rhinocerous
GTTCTATAAACAAGACATTAATAATGAATAACTGGCTAGTTAATAAGTTTATTTTTTGGCTGCCAACATAAATAGTTGCAAAAAAAGCAAAAGCGGAGTCAAGTGTTTTCAAAGAACAACACAAAGACTGAAATGCCACGAACACAAACAGTTAGAGTGATACAAAGTGAAACGGCTCAATTGGTTCGGTTTGTTAACATTAGTTCATGCAGTTGGTATTATAAACTAACAATAAACAGTCACTTTTTTTATAGCGTTTTATTAATCTTGGTTGATGTTCATTTCTACATACATACTAGAACATGTTTAACCCTTTAAAGCTGGATAAAATTATAATAATGTATTATATTTTCACATGAATGTATTGTGAATGAATATGAAATATAATAAACAACATATCAATAGTATATTTATAAATTAACATTAAGCTAGGTTAATAAATTATTAAAATACAATTTTTTAATTAATTATAAA
>NW_015670208.1:0-502 GCF_001515625.1 Sinocyclocheilus rhinocerous
GGGACCAGATTCTGGTTGAAATTAGTGGATTTTGACTGCAAAATTATGCCTAGTATTGGTAAATGTGACCACATCTTTATGATAATGAAGAATTTGCTTATTCTTAAATGGATAGTTCAACCAAAAATGAAAATTCCATCATTTACTCAACCTCTAGGTCTAAACCTGTATGAATTTTTTTTTTTCAGCTGTTGAACACAAAAGAAAATATTTTAAAGAATATTGGTAACCAAACAGTTGACTTCTATAGAAAAAAATACTATGGAAGTCAATGGCTACTGTCAACATTTTAGTTACCAACATTCTTTGAAATATCAGCAGGAGAAATAAACTCATATAGGAACAAGTGGAGGGTGAGTAAATGACAGAATTGGGTGAACTATTCCTTTAATGCAAACTGCAGAATGGAGTCAATAATCTGGAAACTGGCTATGCATGATGAGAAAATGTGAAAAATAAATAAATAAATAAACCAAGAACACACACAACAATCTTACCAATC
>NW_015670209.1:0-601 GCF_001515625.1 Sinocyclocheilus rhinocerous
GGAAGTTAAACTTTATTTTCGCAGAAACGCCTTGAGCTCACATGAACTGTTTTTACAGTTATTTGTAGCCTGAGTGAAGTGTGAAGATCTAATCTGACCTTTCTCTCTGGTCAATTCAGAACATTAGTACACGACTAGTACATTGATAGCCTACTTACTACAAGTGTACATAAAATGTAACTTTTTATGTTAACTTGAACTTGAACTTTACTTAGGTATAATTAATAAAATGAACTTGAAGTATACTTGTAAGTTTACTTTAAGGGTACATCAGAATGTGCTCTCAGATCATGTTCTGGAGTGGATATAGACCAATATACAAAAAGAATGAAATTATTTCACAAACTTTTATTTTCTGTGTCATTCTGTGATCCCCTAGTGTACTGATGTGGTAATGTCTGATTCTTCAGTAACGGACTGATGTTGACCTCACAAGTGCAGCCACAAACACCAGCAGAGACAACCAATCAGAACACTGTTTTCTGTGGTCTGAGGGAAAAACATCCCAATACTTTAATAAAACTGTCCAAATCTTTTAAAATTTCAGAAAAAAAAGGTTTCAGTAGTTCTATAGGGCCTTCTTTCACAAAGTAAAATATTG
>NW_015670210.1:0-1208 GCF_001515625.1 Sinocyclocheilus rhinocerous
GTTTATATGTGTAATATTTATATAATAATATAATATATATATATATATATATATATATATAAGAATAGTAATAATGATAATCGAAAATTACAAAAAAAAGCCTATATTAAATAATATTCTAAGTTGCACTTGGAATATAGCATACACACACACATGTATGTGTATATATATATATATTGCATGGCTTTGGTCATAATAACAAATATTTTCATGTGTTGTGATTGAAAATCAGGGTTATTCCACCAAATATTGATTTCTTAATTCTTCTCAAGTAGGTATTGTGTCACAAAATGCTCTAAATGACAACATTTTTTTTAAAAACATGGAATAAATGTCATCACAGCATAAAAAAATTACATTTTACACAAACACATAACTGTAAATCATAAATGCAGAGAAACTTTCCAGAGGGCTCTTCATTGTTTTTTTCCATATCTATGCAGCATTATTATAATTTTGTTTTTATTTTATACCATTTTTATGCAAATGTAAACTTTACATTTACATTTAGCCATTTAGCAGATGCTTTTATCCAAAGCGACTTACACTTTAAGTAGTAAACATATTTGTAAGCTGATTTAAATCTTGATTTCGATGCACTCTAGAACGGTTCTTCATGTTAGGCCTTGTTTGGTTCTGGAACATTCAGCACTGTTTGCATTACTAAAGCACTGATAAACATTACACACTCACCCTGTAATGCACTGCATTTCCTGCTGCTGATCACACTGAGTGCTCATGGGAAGGACCCGTTTGAGAGCAGCCATGACCGAAGGCCAGATGAGGCTTCAGCTTCCTCCATCTGTCCCTCTCACTTCCTGAGTGCTTCGACTTCAGCCGACAGACCATACATCTCTCAGATGACGTTCATTTACAGACGCTTTCTCTGCCACATTCCTGCTTTTAGATGCTTTAATAATATTAATATTTAAATTATGCATAGTTTTTAAAATTATATTAAGATATTAATTACATTAACATTAAATATATAATGTATAGTATCACAAGTTCCAAAAAAAGTAAAATATAATAATAATAATAATAATAATTTGTGGCTCAAGAATGAATTATATATTTAAAGTATATTAAAATAGAAAACTGTCATTTTAAATTGTAATAATATTTTACAATATTACGGTTTTTACTGTATTTTATGAAAACTAATTTTAAATTGTAATAATATTTCACATTATTATTGTTTTTACTGT
>NW_015670211.1:0-504 GCF_001515625.1 Sinocyclocheilus rhinocerous
GATTGGTAAGATTGTTGTGTGTGTTCTTGGTTTATTTATTTATTTTTCACATTTTCTCATCATGCATAGCCAGTTTCCAGATTACTGACTCCATTCTGCAGTTTGCATTAAAGGAATAGTTCACCCAATTCTGTCATCATTTACTCACCCTCCACTTGTTCCTATATGAGTTTATTTCTCCTGCTGATATTTCAAAGAATGTTGGTAACTAAAATGTTGACAGTAGCCATTGACTTCCATAGTATTTTTTTCTATAGAAGTCAACTGTTTGGTTACCAATATTCTTTAAAATATTTTCTTTTGTGTTCAACAGCTGAAAAAAAAAAATTCATACAGGTTTAGACCTAGAGGTTGAGTAAATGATGATGGAATTTTCATTTTTGGTTGAACTATCCATTTAAGAATAAGCAAATTCTTCATTATCATAAAGGTGTGGTCACATTTACCAATACTAGGCAGAATTTTGCAGTCAAAATCCACTAATTTCAACCAGAATCTGGTCCC
>NW_015670212.1:0-612 GCF_001515625.1 Sinocyclocheilus rhinocerous
ACTGCTGCCAGACTGAGACCACCAGTGACATCATAAAAATGAGATATTATGAAGGAGAGTGAGAAAAAAACATAAAAGAAATCGACTGTGAGCACAAGCAACTGAGAAATCTATAACTAGCCTCTCCTCAGTTGGGCGACTGCCAGGGTGACCCAAATTCTCCACAGCAGTATAGATGTCCATTACACACCCACGGTTAAACGTCTTCACATGAACGACTATATAAAGTCTAGGCCATTTCAGGGAAGGGTGGTTTCTTAGTCTGGCTTCCTTTCTCGCCGATAGAGGTCAGAGGACAACAGCCACATGTTCCCACTGTTTCAGAAATGTAGGACACTTGCTCCTTTGCCACTAACACATGTTCAGTTTTGATAAGAAATGTTGAACATCTAAAAAGCCTCACAAACCTAAACACAGTCTCAATGTCAATAGACAGACTTATGAAAATGTTTCAGGAATTAATGAGCTGTATTTTCTGTGTGATGTTAATCTCATTAACATTATGAAGAGAAAATATGCTATGAGGCAATTGCCAATTGAATAATATATCATATAAATTCCTTCGGCTTTTCTAATCATATGACCTTTTCTTTTGCAGTATTATTGGTTGTT
>NW_015670213.1:0-769 GCF_001515625.1 Sinocyclocheilus rhinocerous
AAGTAAATGCGTGTTTATTATGGTCGTCGCTATTTTAAAGACGATACTTAACTTCACGTGCATAATTGTAAGAACGTCCGCAATAAGTTGCCTGGAATATAATGAAACGGAGAAACAGAGCTAACAAAGATTTTAAAAAACAGTTTATCAATACAGGGTGAATGAATGTCGATAATTAAAGAGAAAAATGACAAGTTTTTAAGAGGTATGTATGCTATGTTTACTTTAATAGCCTAAAAATATGGAGTGTGTGGATGCATTAGGTGCGAGAGCGCGTTGTAACTTGATGATCATAACTTGATTCGTAGAGTCGTCCCATATTTCTCTTCTCGGGTAAAGCGACATTCTTCCTTCATACAGCACATGCAACAGAAGAGGGAGGGACTCGAGCTCAGAACGCAAAACGATGGCTGCCCGTACAGTTTGTGTGCAGTTTGAATGCTGATAAGTTAAGCGAAAGGTGTTTAAATCCCAAAGAAGCATTATGCGTGCTTATTTTTATTTAAGAACCCAAGAACATAACTTAAGTTGATTTGTGCAGCGCTATATGACCCCTGTCAGATATCTATAGGGTCCAAAAAAAAATGCACTCATGCCATTTTTCTAACAATACAGGCAGAAAGGAGCCGGAGAGTCAGGCTTAAAACGCCCGCCAGATGCAGTGCTGCGCATGCGCGACATTCTCTGGGTTGTTTGCGTCAGATATTGCCTAACTTTATACAAGTTATAGTTTCTATATCACTGGGTATAGCCTATGACTTCCAATCAT
>NW_015670214.1:0-709 GCF_001515625.1 Sinocyclocheilus rhinocerous
GGAGCGACTGCAGGCTCCACCCAAACCCGAGACCGGCCTGCTGGACGGAATGATGACAGTCTGTCCACTCTCTCTCTATGTATTGTCTTAAAAATAAATGTTCCAAAGGGAGTTTTTACAGCGATGCCATAGAAGAACCATTTTTGGTTCCCCCAAAGAACCTTCCAGTAAACAGTTCTTAAAAAAACATCTTTTTTTTTTGTGTGAAGAAGATTTTTATAATCTAAAGAACCTTTTTCCACTATAAATAACCTTTTGTGGAATGCAAAGGTTCTATATATGTTAAAGGTTGTTCTTGGAGCCATCAATGCCAAAAAATAACCTTTATTTTATATATATGTAATATATTATTTATTTTATATATATGATATATATATATACAGTACAGTACAGTACAGTATACAGAATATATATGATGATACTGAATGATTCATATATATGAAGATATGATAGTACTCCAATGTATTTTGGTGAATAGCATGATTTTACCATGGTACAGTACATGTCTAAAAAACATAGTTATGCCATAATACTTGACCAAAAGACAAAACCATTCTTTAATTGGAGTGTCTATATTGCATCTGCTATCTTATTGTGCATTGATCAAGTCATCAACTTTATTAAAATAGTACTTTATAGAGCACAGATTAAAAACAGCAAACAGCATTAAAGGGGTCATTATGATGCTGCTAAAAAGAACATTATTTTG
>NW_015670215.1:0-1225 GCF_001515625.1 Sinocyclocheilus rhinocerous
AACTGTTTTACAGTAAAGTACAGTTCATATTACAGTTAAATACTTAATTTAATTTAGTTGCTTCATACGTAATTTACAGAAATCGCTAACAGTGTAGGCTTAATCTGGGCCTGCAAATGCAGACAAAGGTCATATTCTAGGTTCGAAAAGACACGTTTGTCAGGTTTTGTGACACTTCGCACTTAACTGAAAAACACAGACAAACATGAAGAGACATCATTTCCGGGTCTTTAGTCTGATGTGTGTTACCCCTGTTGCTGTTACTCCCAGCTCATTTTCGCTGATTCAACAAGTTGAACGTCATATTCTACACAATCTGGTGATTGTTGATGTTGGTTTGTGTCTGTCAGTACAGTGCGAATCGGACTGTTATAACAGGCATGGCTGTTTTCATCACTATTTAGGAAATATACCAGTGGAGGTAAGATTTGTTGGGCTCTTGTTTCTTGATGCCCACAATTTTTTTTGTATTTACTCATATCTATAATCCTGTGCACAACCTTAAGATAGAGCCCTTGTATACTTGTTGTTGGACTAAAGAAACACTTTCAGTTCAGACAATTCTGTAATCCTTAATTTTATCTATCTATTAGGAACCTAGAGAATTTTCCCTGACTATCCTTGCCTGAAAACATGAATAATGGGTTCTAATTCATGTAAGTTTAACACAACATAGACTGTTTATTGTGTGTGTGTCTCTAATTGATATTCTACTTGTTGATTTTTGAAGGTTTGCTTAGTGAAGTGCCAAGTGGTAAATCTTTTGTCTACTTTGTATTGTGTGTAGTTGCACATTTTAATTTTGGACACCTTTGTCCCTAGAACTACACAGAATGAATGGCAAACATTTCAATATTCGCAACACTTTTCACATATTTGCAACATTTTTGCAACAAAATGTTACAGATAAACTCCTTCCTCTAATTGTCACTAGAATATGTAAATATCTGAATTATCTACTGTATATAATGTTGACTGAGTAGGTGTTTTGAATAAGCTTTAGTAAGTCCTGTCCTCCGTAAGATTTCTTTTAAAATCGCAAATTGTCATTTATTTGCTGACTTTATAGTGATCTATGTCAGGGTCAGGGAATTGCTGCCATTAAAATCTGTTCGCATACTGTGAAGTCATGAGGAGTATCAGGAAATAACAATGAATAATCACAATTCTTCATTTGCCATGTTAAGTGGTGTCCCACTACTACAGCTGAAATAAACTTTAAATA
>NW_015670216.1:0-516 GCF_001515625.1 Sinocyclocheilus rhinocerous
TAATGGAGGACTGTGTAGACAATGTGGGTTCGGCTCAGTTCGTAATGAAATTAGACCTTTTAAAGGGCTACTGGCAAGTTCCCTTAACAGAACGAGCAGCCGAGATCTCTGCATTTGTCACTCCCAATAACTTCCTTAATTATACAGTGATGGCTTTCGGACTTCGGAACGCTCCAGCAACTTTTCAACGTCTAATGAACACCATATTAGGCGATGTTGCCAATTGTAAGGCTTACTTGGACGATATTGTGGTGTTCTCGTCTACCTGGAGAGAACATATGGACACATTATTTACGGTTTTCACACGTTTGCTTAATTCTTCCCTCACACTGAACTTGGCAAAATGTGAATTTGCCAAGGCAACTGTTACCTATTTAGTGAAACAATTTGGACAAGGTCAAGTACGTCCTGTTGCCCAAAAAGTGCGGGCAATTGTTGATTTTCCCGTGCCACAGACTAAGCGCAAACTTTGCCGCTTTTTAGGGATGTCGGGTTACTACAGAGCGTTCTGCCGAA
>NW_015670217.1:0-562 GCF_001515625.1 Sinocyclocheilus rhinocerous
TCTGCTGACAGAGAGAGACATTCATGATCTGACTCCTCTCAGCTCACCCAACTTCCAGAGCTTCTCTGAATACAATATAAATGTTCTTTGTATTATATTTAATTGTGAGTGAAACAATTCATAGGCTGCTTTTATTGATCTAAACTCATAAACTGATTGATTTTGCATCTGTGAGTATTACCCATAATGCTTCACTCCCATGGCTCCGGTCTCTGAATCTCTGGCCTGGCTCAATCAAAGACGCGGGTGAGGTGTGTAATCTGTGCGTGCCGTGGCGAGTGTGCGTGCTGATGTTTTAGGAAGCGTTGGGAGTTTGCGCTGTGGCAGGATCATCCAGGGTTCCTCAGTAAGGACCTGCTGCTGTCTGTGTCATTAATGCTAATCAAACAATATGAGAGAAAGAGAAAATCTTTTTGTATTACTGACCGTTTACTTGTCTTCAATAACTGTATTACTGTAACTGTAAAAGCACTTTTTACTACCATTAGTTAGCCTGGTATCAGCAATTGTGAATTCTGAGGTCAGGATGAGTTTGTTTCTTCATCAGGTTTGTAGAAATGTA
>NW_015670218.1:0-491 GCF_001515625.1 Sinocyclocheilus rhinocerous
GCGCCAGACGCTCTATTCGCGTTTGGTGTGAACGCAGCATTACAACACAGAGCCGTAGTTCACTGACAAGCTATTAGGGCTGCATGATAAATCGAAATGTAATCGCAATCGAGATTAGGCAAAAGCTGCGATTGTGATGCGCATCTTGTCAGTGAAGCACAGTTCTGTGATCAGTAGTAAATCTCGATCCGAAGGCCAGAGGGTGCTCTCGTGCTGAAACTCCAAATACACCCCGCAGAAGGAATCGAGGAAATGTAGCTGAATAAACAGAAGATTTAACTGCTTTCATTGATTCAATATGACTAATGAACAAACGACTTCAACAATATATGGTTTATCTAAGTTTGTCTTATTATAATGTTCATTATAATAAAGTATATAGTAATGCAGTGCTAATCGACATAACACTCGACTGACGTTATGAGTGAGATTGGAGTAAAAACATGTGATTAAATGTGATATTTTCACTGGTCAGATGGAGCAGCATTTAC
>NW_015670219.1:0-612 GCF_001515625.1 Sinocyclocheilus rhinocerous
TAGCCATCAAATCAAAACTCTGGAGAAAAATCTGTCTCTGATCAGCCAGTTCCTTCTGCTTAAATGTAGACTCCTATCCTTATTCATTGATGAGGAGCAGGCACTAATCAAGCTCTTATGAGAAGATGCAGTACAGTCAGTAGTAGAACGGAGAGGGGGCAAAAAAAACTACACTACCCAGCAGTCTGTTCTGGGGAAGACTCGGAAGTCGTAGTTGAGTAAGCTTCTACAGTAGCCTAGTGAACGGAAACTAAAAAAAAAAAGTCATCAGGCTATAATAATAATGACTTTCCAAAAGAGGACAGAATTATTGAGAGACTGATTACATTGGTCACAAAAGATGATTCGATGTCAAATTTGTCGTCACTCCCTCATTGTATTAGAATCACTCACGCAGCGTTCTGAAATGCTATGTAATGTAGGGCTAACACAGTCATTAAGTGTATATTAGTTTTTTTTTTATGAAAACAAAAACGTTATATTATTGCTAGATTTACGGTGTTAATAACTGTGGAAACGACGCCACAGTCTGTGAAAAGAGTCCATTCAACATAATCACAAAAAAATAAAATAATAATAATAAATATAGCTGCAAGCAGCGATGGCGGGCCC
>NW_015670220.1:0-636 GCF_001515625.1 Sinocyclocheilus rhinocerous
GTGCAAAACTTGTAAATTCATGTCAGTGACAGCCAGATTACAGTTTGTGAAGATCTTGGTCCGTTATTGTTTTGGCAGGCGATGTGAGGTGTAGGTTTTCTTGGCTCATGTTAAACAGGGAGGCACTTACCCCATTAATCTGGAGAGAGCATTGAGAAAATGCTGTGAAATTGTCTAATGACTCAGGAATTTGCTTTGACTGCAAAAACAAAATGATTTAAGACGGTTAGCATTCACAACACATGAGTATTTTTGTACGTTGTGAACTTACCAAGTCAAGATTAATAAACAGCTTTGATACACACAAAGAGATATTGTTTATCTTTGTCATTTAAACATGTGATGACGTTGTGAGTCGTGTCATAGCATTCCTGTTTTTATGATATAAGAGTTTATGATGCTGATTTATTATTACTGCATATATTTTGCTCGAGGCATGTTCATATTATTTATTTCAGATAAGAGATGGTTTGGTGTTAAACCAGTTGAAAACAGTTAAAACTGGCAAAAATCTTTTCATCCTTATGAATTATTTTTTTTTTTCATTAGCCATGAATTTTGCACATCAATTTCATGGTAAATTTAAAAACTGAACGAATAAAATTAATCCAACCAAACACACACTCACACTCACTC
>NW_015670221.1:0-1188 GCF_001515625.1 Sinocyclocheilus rhinocerous
ATGTGTCTTCCTTTATGATCTACAATAGTATCAGAGGCTACAAACAGGACAGATTTATGCACTAAAATTGCACAGTCTCTAGATTTAGAGTTAAATATTGAATGGAAAACCTGTCCTACCCAAAAATTAACACTATGAAGAATGAATGAACCTAGAAATGAACTCGGCTTTGAAACCGCAACAGATCCTTGCCCGCCCCTACTCCCCTTCCCCACTCTACACACAGATAATATCCACGCATTTGTAAAAGACTGAACTCGCACTGTATGATGTTACAGAAAGTTCTCCGGTCCGGTTCTTTTCACACAGCAGTCTTGTGTTTCTTGTTAAGCTGCACATTACGCGCACACAGAACAGCGCTCATACTAGGCTTCTTTACTAGCGCATTGTGTATTCGCTCACACTATATCGGTGGAACATACCAACTAAACCTAAACTTAACCATTCACTACATATACTACAAGCAGGGCGTCGCTGAAAACGAATGTGTGAGTTTGTTTACAGAATGCTGTTGTCACTGCTATATTTATAAACCCATATAAATAATTATTCAAAAAATATAATTTTATAATTTTGCAGTTCTGGGCTTCAGACCCTTAAAGCCCGTGCGTTAATGCGCCCCTGCATGGACATAAAACTTCTCCAAAAACCTCTGAATTTAAAGGACATTAAATTTGCAGAGGAATCATGGGCCAATGTCAGTCCAAGTTTTACTCTGTCCCAACATCAGTACCAGTCCTAAAAATAAGCAGCCAAAGAAGGCCAAAAGGCATGGCATGACTGCAGTGGATCAAGCAAGTGAAAAGAAGTTCAACGTCTCAAGCAATGTGAAGCAAGATATCTCAACAATTACAGTGTCAGAAAATAATGCAAAACAGGAACCTACTACTACAATGCTTATAGAGGATGAACATTACTGTGCTCTCATCCTTCTTTTTCTTACATCTTTTCTTATCCTCTATGGAACCTCTGGGGACCTCTAGTGCTACAGTTCCACATTACACAAGTTCAGTCAACACAAATTATTGCACACTCTCAACACAACACTATATTCATGCCTCTATGAATAAAAGTGCAAGCACAAAGAGACTTTACATACTAAACCACTACACCATAGGTGTAATCCTGTTCGGAGGAATACAACAAATTACATGACAAAGCTTGAGGAAAGTTAGTAAAATTCAAGAG
>NW_015670222.1:0-640 GCF_001515625.1 Sinocyclocheilus rhinocerous
CATTATTTTTTGTTATCATTTTTCATTTTATTTTATTAGAAAATTAAAAAAATAATTGCAGCTTTGCAACACAAAATATTGTTTTAAGTTTTTACTGTTCATTTTTTAAATGTTTTTGATTATTTTTCTCCTCTTATCTTGGAGCAAAATTAATAGTGTTAAACTTAATTAGCTGAAAGTGTTAACATGTCAATTTTGATAGCCATAATAAGACTTATTCGTTATGTACAGTACCTTTAACTGCCAGTTCTGCAATAGTCTTTCCACCATCAGGCATCTCACACAGGTAAACTCCATCATCATCTGCCCCAACATTTTGTATGGTTAGTCTTCTCCGTGTTCCCTTCTGTTCCATGTTATACTTATTTCCTGGCTGCAGCCTCTGATCCTCCAGGTACCATGCTGCGGAAATGTACTCTTCTGGAACCTCACATTCCAGAACAGCAACATCCCTGTCCCTGACTTCTGCATCTTGAAGAGCTTGCTTAAATCGGACTGGAGGCCCTATAAACAGAAGAAATTTACCATAAGAAAATTATTTTTATTTTTTTTATAATATTTGCAGTTTGCCAAGCAATTAAAACAAGTCACATTGCAAACGCAACGTGAAACATTAACGTGTTAATTGTTTACACACACT
>NW_015670223.1:0-882 GCF_001515625.1 Sinocyclocheilus rhinocerous
CATTTTATTTTATTCCATTTTATTTTGTTTTATTTAGTGTTTTTTTAAGATTTGATTTGTTTAATGTTTTTTAAGTGTTTTGTTTTTTGTTTTATTTTGTTTAATGATTTTTTTTTTTATTTGTATTTTTTTATTTTATTTCATATTTCATGTTTTGTTTCATTTGATTTAATGTTTTGTGTTTTGTTTCGTTGTTTTTGTTTAGTTTCATTTTGTTTAATGTTTTGTTTTTGTTTAGTTATTATTTTAGTTCAGTTTTATAAAATTTTTGTTTCATGTTTTTTTTTCATTGCATTTTGTTTTGTGTTTTGTGTTTTTTGTTGTTTCATGTTTTGTTTCATTTTGTTTAATGTTTTTTTTATTTAATGTTTTGTTTCATTTTGTTTAATGATTTGTTTTCCCCTGGATTCCCCTTATAATGTAAGACAGGTTTCCTTGTGGTGTAAATGATTAGTTTAATGGTTCGAAAATGATGATGTAAAACTAAAGGAAAAACACAGCCAAAAATGAAAATTCTATCATTATTTACTCAGTAAAAAAAAAAAAAAGTAACAATATATGGGTCTGGACTTATATGAAGATGAGTAAATAATTACACTGTTTTCATTTTGGATGAACTACTCCTTTAAAGAGGCTGTATGTGCTACTGTACCTTCAAGATTTCTATACATAAATTATCTCTGTTGCAGCATAAATCTCGTTGTTATTTATCAGGGATAGGCAAGTTGCTAAACAAATTGCTATTAATATGTAAATGTGATGTCAATGTTCTGGTGTTTTATAAATAACCTGTTTTTGAATTGTTAGTCAGAGTAAATGATCTGGTTGGACGGGGTGGGGAGTTGCATTGAGAATAGTAACTGATGGCTTCATAGTACATTA
>NW_015670224.1:0-513 GCF_001515625.1 Sinocyclocheilus rhinocerous
TATGGGCTGCTAAATGCTGTTATAAGCTACATAATACAATTTAATCAGCAAATTGCATACATACAATTGATAAAATATGGTAGACTGATACTCTGTTTCTAAAATATTATTAGCGATTTGGGCTTGTTTAGATCTCCGTCTTTATCTTTGGAACAGGACAGGCCTATGACCTAGCATAACGTTCAACGTCCCAAAGTCAATGTTTTGTTTTTTTGTTTTTTTTTAATGGGTTTTTAGTTATGCCTGAAAAAAGGTTTGTGGTCAACACAAGCTCAAGATATTTTCACGCTTTATTCTACGACACAAAATACATCAGTAATGTGATTTTAAGCTTTATGTGTCTTGAAAATGGGCCTACAGAGGTTGTTTGGGACAGTAAACTTTATCATGGCAAACTGTAAAACTCATCTACTCAACTTGTCCTCTTTCATAGCATCATGTTTATAAATGCGCTTTTGGGAACTATTGTATTCTAACTCAAACTTTCCCATTTGTGGATTTTAAATCAAGATT
>NW_015670225.1:0-515 GCF_001515625.1 Sinocyclocheilus rhinocerous
GACCTGTAAGACCTGTATGTAAACGTTTCTTTATATTTTTAAAATAGCAAAAGAAGGAGGGAGTGTTATTAAAATATAAATAAATAACATAGAATATATCCAGGCAACTAAGGGGGGTTGTACATGTAGGACTATCTCGCTGAGTTATAGAGAACTGACAGCTTCGGTTCTTCAGTTCTTGGGAAGTGCTCGTCAGTTCTCAGAAACCATATCAGTGCATGGCTGTGTGTCAAAACCTAGCGAGCTCCCTAACTTGAAGGCATTTTTGAGTATCATAAGTGCACGCCGGGGGGTTAAAAGGCGGCAGAAATCAGATGGCATTTAGTGTGATAGGACTTAGAACGCATATGGTGCCAAAAAAAAAAAAACTAACATGGAACCGTGATGTCTTGAAATGCCGTCTAGGTAGACAGCTCACAAGGTATTGAGACAGCCCATGTGTTCACAGGAAGCTGCTCTAATGCACCGCACTGTGACATGACCACTCATGCACTTCACATTGCTTGCGTTTACTC
>NW_015670226.1:0-1820 GCF_001515625.1 Sinocyclocheilus rhinocerous
AGAAGACTTTCATACTGATCGTTTAAGGGTTTAAATCAATTATGTTTTAATAATCAATATTATATTAATAATCAATATTATATTTAAAGTTAGTATATTTTAAATGTACTAAATTGCAACTTCATTACAGATGACATGACATACAAGTTTCAACAGAAATTACATTAAAGTATATTACCACAAATGCGGCAGTACACTTATTTCAAAGACAATAAAAAATTATTATGTACACTTAAGTGGGTCAAAAAGCACTGTAAAGTTCAGCAAAATGCATTTAATATAAATTTAATCTATAATATGCAATATTTAATTCACATGCAAGTGTCTGAACACATAACATTCAGTTTGCTCTTAAATATATTATTTTAAAATATATTATTTCCATAATATGTACTTTTATTTTTAAAATATAAATAAATTAGAATAAAAGCTTTTTTTAACAAGGGTTTTCACTTTAATTCATTTGAAGTCCTTTGCACGTGCATACCAATGTACATTTTGCAGTAATCATTCCTTAAAGTCACACAGCCTGTTTTATTAAGTTTTTGGTTCTAAATACTATTAAAAGTTGAGAATTAAATTGCACAATTGAACAAAAGTGTCCAGATTTGACAAACAACCAAAGTGCGATTTAAACCTGAATACAAACAAACTTTTAGGATATATATGTATATATATATATATATATGTATATGTATGTTTCATACTTACAACTGAGTTGAGTTAGTCAGGTAATCAATATTGAACAAAATTTAAAAGAAACCTCCGCTGAACCCGAACCAAACTCTGAGGTGGAACAAAGTTATGCATGTTTTGGCACATGACTTTGAGCACAACGGTTGTGTTAAAGAGCTTTTTGACAGCGCCTTTTTATAAACCGAGCGGGGCCCATTGTCCCCATGCAGGCCAGAACAGAGAAGTGGAGATACTGCATCCTAAGGCAGAAAATTCAACACTCATTGAGTTTAATCTATCTGTTCTCTATTAATTCCCGCCACATGAATACTAATCGCTCAGTGGGCCTAATGGCCTCCAAAATCACATATTAGATTTCTACTTTCCAAAGTGACCTTTTCCATGCTGATAGCATCACCTGTGCTACATCACAAGGTAACATTTTTATCTTAATAGGATGGGATTTGTGCAGGATGGCATCCCCTTTCACAAACTGCTCACATTTACATTTTGACACACAATGAATTGTTACCGAGGGGAGCTGTTTTCAATCTTGGTTAGCAAACAGAATCAGCATCCAAATAAATGCCAACACTTAGACCTGTGAATGGAGAGGATCAGTTGGCTCTTCAGCGGCAAGATTTATCATATTTATTTATTTATTTATTTTTATTTTTTTGAAACATAGTGACATTAATTAGTTGTTAATGCTGATGGAAATTGCACTTTTAATTCAGAAGCCTCTCACTATACAGTCCTCTCACTATACAGTCATAATATGTCAGTTTTACACAGAGTGTTAATAGCTTTCATATGGCTAAATAATGGCAGGCTAGTTTTATTTCCTACACTCAAAAATCAGTGTAGAAACAATTTTTCACTTGCTTCTAGTAAATTTCACAATTAATAACAAAGAAACGGCAAGTAACACATAGACTTAAACTTTAAATTTCAAAAACAGAAATTGCATTTTCTTGTAAAACTTACTCAGTTATCTTCATTTTATTTACAACTTACAACTGAATCAATACCTGTACAATTTTTAATGGCGTTATGTTTTTTTTTTTTTTTTGGTTCTATTCTGAATTATTCAAATTATTAAAAATTAAAGGTACAACATGTAAGTTTTCACCGCTAGAGGGCGC
>NW_015670227.1:0-706 GCF_001515625.1 Sinocyclocheilus rhinocerous
ACTGCCAATTTTCACATTTATCTATTTCCATTACCTATTTAAATTCTAAATTTACTGTGACTGTGTTGAAATAATTCAGTGTTTCAGAGTTAGTAATTGTAAGTCTTATTTCCACTATTCTTTTTTGCATGATTGTAATCACATATGTAGGAATCAGCCATTTAAAAAATGCTTATACATTCGAAACGTGACATCAACAAAGGTCCATTTCTGTATATTGTATCCTACAGGTATTAGATGTGTCCGGGGCTTCAGTTCTGGCAAAGGCTATTCCAGGATCTCAGGTTCATCTGCTAGACAACTGTGGTCATTCAGTAGTGATGGAGCGACCGAGGAAATCCGCTCAGCTCATCATGGACTTTATCATTGCACAACAGAATGCAGGAATCAACAGCACCAAAAAACTCTCCTAAAACTGGACTTTATATATCTATGATATGTGGCTTTGTGGTTGGTTGAAGGTTAAAGATCTCAGCTGAAAACTTAAAAGTTGCTGGGTTGATCTCAAGAGAAGGTGCAGCACTAATCGGAAGGTTACACATTTCACAATCCAGGTGTGTAACTTTATTTTGTACCGTAAGTCAGTGAAAGATGCTTTGGATGAAAGACTCTTAAAAGCAACATTGATTTTGCAGCCTGTAAATAATCATTAAAAGTTATTTTTGTGGTGAACGCTCAGGGACGCACATACCGCTAGTTGAAAAGC
>NW_015670228.1:0-562 GCF_001515625.1 Sinocyclocheilus rhinocerous
GCAAAAACTGCACTAATAATTAGCTGTTTTTTATTCCTATTTTTCAAGTGTGTTCTTAGACTTTCTGGATACATTGTTTTCATTTTATCACATTACAAAAAAAGTGCCTTTTTCTGTGCTTTTTTTCACCACATTGCCGACCACACCCTCAAGGTCAGAAGAGTTCACTTACACATGGCTGCACATTTGATGGCACTTCTGTCATGGTCACATTGTTTTCCTTTCTTCTCCAGGCGGTATTCGATGTGGACAAGGACAAAGGTTTAACCCTGATTGAGGTTTGGGAGAGTCTGATACCAGATGACATTAAGAAATGCACAGGGACTGACTTTGAGGTGAATGACACAATTGAATTACAGAAACATGTAATAATATTGAACACTTTGCACCATACTGTACGTACTATAGCCCACTATGACATTTCACAACACACAAAACCCTCTAATACTTGCTTGAATGAAAACTAACAGCATTAGCTAGAATACAAGGTCATAATTTTAACTTATGCTTATTTTCCTGTTGTTGTTGTTTTTTTTCCTAACAGGTCTCTCCTAACTTGAAA
>NW_015670229.1:0-558 GCF_001515625.1 Sinocyclocheilus rhinocerous
CATCTTGATTTAGGGCTGTTTAGATATTTGTATTGGAAAATAACACAAAAATACTGAGGAAATATTTATTTTTTGCATTGTGTGCAACATTTAATGCCATGACTATTAATGTAAGACTTTCTACTCTGATTTAAGACATTTTTAAGGCCTTAATTTGTGGAAGGAGCAAATTAAGACTTTAAAGACAAACAGAAACCCTGATAAATATATAGTTTTTATATCAACTTATAAAATTTAACTCTAACTTTTTTACTGAAGTTTAAATTTAAGATGAAATTAAAACATCTTTCATAATGCATAATATAGTTTAAAGACATGTACTTTTAGAAACATAAAGGCCAAATAAAACATCAAGATTTAGATGTTAATTGATTTTATATCAACAACAAAACGTGGCACCTATTTCAGCATATATGTCCCAGCATAACGTGTGCCAAGCACATGCAAACCTCATCTGAAAGACCTTCTGAAACAGAACTTTTGCAGGACAGCCAAGAGCATTTATGTTGCTCGGAGCCCAAAGCTGAAAGTCTGGTCATAAGTCACGTCAGGGGTTTG
>NW_015670230.1:0-878 GCF_001515625.1 Sinocyclocheilus rhinocerous
CATTACTGTAATAAAAAAAAAAAATTTATATTACTATTAATATTTATATTATTAAAATTTCCTTTGATTTTGGAGTGAAATATGCCCTCACATGATCTTGAGATTGAGCTGATGGTAGCAGAGGACATCTGAAGGAAAAAAGTTCAAGGTCAAGGTATTTTTATCCATGTATCTCTATGATTGTGTAATATTTACTTGCATTGATAAACCTAATTTTCATATTTCAACCACAGTCTTGCAGCTAATAAACCAGAGCACAGTCAGATACTGTAAAAGTTTACTCATGGCAGTCGTATGTGTGTATGTGAGTGGACAAGCTATACATATATTAAACAAATAAAACATTAGCGCATGACATGTAGAGGGAGACGAGATGAGTGACAGGTGAGGCTGGTTGTCATGGTTACAGGTTTTGGCAGCACTGCAGTTTGATGCCCTTCTGGCCGTCTGTGGTCGGCGGGACGCTGATGTCCACCACGTTGTTTCCCGGCGACTCGTCGTGAGCCGATCGGTCAGCGATTTGCTTCTGTGATACGATGCGATAAATTTCTAAAGATGCAGGAGAAACGAAGAGAGAGCAAGTGAGAGAATGACTGCAGACTAATGCCAATAAAATCTGACTGGATGAGCCTCATTCAAAGTCACTGTAAAACAGCTTGATATAAACTCTTGATTGTTATGGTTATTATAAACCCATTAATGTGTATTTTTCCTATAATCTTAACTGTATTTTTTATTAATTTGTTTTTTTTTTTTGTCAGTTTTAATTTTAATTTTATTTAGCTTTTTTATATTATTATTTAGTTTTCAAAATTCAAATTTTATTGCCATTTTTTGCATTAACTGCACACATTTTCCTCTTAAATTCTCATTAGGTC
>NW_015670231.1:0-639 GCF_001515625.1 Sinocyclocheilus rhinocerous
TGAAATACAACGTGGCTTTTGGTGTCGTTCAAAATGGAAAAAAAATTTTTAAAAAATTTATCAGCACAGTTTTACAAACCCTAACATTTTCTATTTGTTTTCTGAGCCACAATGACATCAGCGATGTGTGAAACTGTGGTGCTCTCATGTCTGCGTTCTATGCAAAGACCTGCGGTTTTGATATTTTAAGTCGGGCACTTTGGTTTTCAGTGGACAAGTACCGGTCTTTCCAAAAACTCTTAAAGAGCTTATGTGCTTCTAAGACAAACTAATGTCACAGCATGAGACATAAATCGAGTTTTATTTAGACTGCAGATAAACACTCTCACACACACTGACACAGAGGCATTAACTGCTGCGTTAACAAGGATTAGGGCTGGGCGAGAAACATTGCAATGATTTTAATTAGCTTTTTATTTGGCCATTAAGTTTTCTAAAGGCCACATCAGTAGACTAGCTTCCACCCTGACACCCTCACTGTCATGTGACAGATGATTATGAGTGTTAAGTCTGAATAAGTTCATAACATCCTTTTCTTTGAGTTACTTGTCAACATAAGTGTGGCATTTTTTAATGTATTAAGCTGTTTTAGTAAATTTAGGTAAATATTGGCGATTTGTTTTTAGGTATAACTTGAAT
>NW_015670232.1:0-612 GCF_001515625.1 Sinocyclocheilus rhinocerous
ACATAGCAAATCTAAATTAACATAGAAGTCCTTCTGTTTTGTTGCATTGGGAGTGAGAAATGGTTGCTTATCAGTATGGACTTTTTCACAGATGTATTTCGATTTTAATTTAGCAGGGTAGATTTTGAGAAAGTTTGGCTTTAGTGATGTCCAAAGGATTATTGATAATATTTCATTAGTAAAAAAATAAACAAACAAAAAAACAAGTATAGCTGCAAGCAGAGATGATGGGCCTAAGCACACAGAAGATATGAGGCTTCCTATTTCCTTTTTTCGCCATAAATGTATCGCCTTGCCACGACAAAAAAAACTTGAAAAAACTGTTCACAATTTAGCATACTCAGTGTCTTGGCATGATGTTGACCCATTTTGGTAATGATCACATGAATTTCTTATGAATTCAAAAGCACACACTTCTCAAAATCCAAAATGTCTGATTTCCTGTCAGGCGAAGCATACGACATGTTTCCTTCCTAATGCATTTCTAGAATCCTGGCTCATGTGGTTGCCAGAGTGTCAAGGGATGACCTTCCTCTTTTTCTTGAAAAGAAAGTTTGTCTCAAGCGTAGCACTTCAATTTAAAATGATCACAGTGTGAAACACTTAACACAC
>NW_015670233.1:0-561 GCF_001515625.1 Sinocyclocheilus rhinocerous
GCAAAAACTGCACTAATAATTAGCTGTTTTTTATTCCTATTTTTCCAGTGTGTTCTTAGACTTTCTGGATACATTGTTTTCATTTTATCACATCACAAAAAAAGTGCCTTTTTCTGTGCTTTTTTTCACCACATTGCTGACCACACCCTCAAGGTCAGAAGAGTTCACTTACACATGGCTGCACATTTGATGGCACTTCTGTCATGGTCACATTGTTTTCCTTTCTTCTCCAGGCGGTATTCGATGTGGACAAGGACAAAGGTTTAACCCTGATTGAGGTTTGGGAGAGTCTGATACCAGATGACATTAAGAAATGCACAGGGACTGACTTTGAGGTGAATGACACAATTGAATTACAGAAACATGTAATAATATTGAACACTTTGCACCATACTGTATGTACTATAGCCCACTATGACATTTCACAACACACAAAACCCTCTAATGCTTGAATGAAAACTAACAGCATTAGCTAGAATACAAGGTCATAATATTAACTTATGCTTATTTTCCTGTTGTTGTTGTTGTTTTTTTTCCTAACAGGTCTCTCCTAACTTGAAA
>NW_015670234.1:0-495 GCF_001515625.1 Sinocyclocheilus rhinocerous
GGAGGAGCGGGCACTTGAGGGCGCTCTGGAGGACTGGACAGGACCGGCGAAGGTGACGACATAGAGCTGAACGGGACCAGCGGAGGCGAAGGAAGCTCAGAGTAGTGTGTTAGCGCGGTTTCTGGGGTGAGGACGGGGGCCGAGCACCCCGGGGGCAGCGCCATGTCCGTTATCGCCGCCTGACACGCTGGAGCGAGCTCTGGGGCTGGAGCCGTTCCTGGGCTGAACTGGGGATCTGGAGCCCCTCCTGGGCTTAACTGGTGATCAGGAGCCCTCCGTGGGCTCAACGGGGAATCAGAGGCCCTTCCCGGGCTAACCGAGGAATCAGTAGCCCTTCCCGGGCTGAATTGGTAATCAGTAGCCCTTCCCGGGCTGAATTCGGGATCTGGAGCCCTTCCCGGGCTTAACTGGGGGTCTGGAGCCCATCCCGGGCTTAACTGGGGGTCTGGAGCCTTTCCCGGGCTTAAAATGAAATCAGGAGCCCTTCCCGGGCTT
>NW_015670235.1:0-544 GCF_001515625.1 Sinocyclocheilus rhinocerous
ACCCATTCACTCATCACAAGGTTAATAAACGCACGCATGCAGAGGCGGCTGATGCTGATGTTGACATAGACAGCCGCACTTATAACCAGTCAGGGATCAGCAGACAGACGTGATGATTCATGAGTGGCGGGTTTTTAGTGCAGTAACAGTTCAGATTTTGGATGTATAACTGAATTATGATATTTGAATAAATAACTGTATATTCAAGTGATCACATGCCTATAATTACACGTTAAAGAGCAGGACTCTGAAAACGTGAATCACACCTGTGGAGGGAGATGGCACGGAGGCTCTAATATCACTGCAACTCCGAAATCAGACCATAGTTTATTAATTTAATTAAAATCAAAACTAAATATCTGGGTCTATACAATCCTGTCTTTTATCTTTAGGTCCAGATTGTTACTATATCCTTGAAAGCTACTTGATTGGTTTTGACTGTGCAAAGTTCTGTATTATGTTCTACAATGTAGCCTACTTCACGAAATACTTCCTCTCTGATGTCTACGTTGTTTACGCTTTGATTTGAATGAAAACAATGTAT
>NW_015670236.1:0-1809 GCF_001515625.1 Sinocyclocheilus rhinocerous
TACAAGACGACCGCGTTTTTTCAGATGTATTTCCAAGAAAAAAATCTATATGTAATAATCATATAGAAAATAATCAATGTCTTATTAGGCATACTAGAAACGTCCATATAAATTTTTTAAATACAAATTAAAAATTTGTGTGATATCCTTACCAATAACAACATCCTTTAGTTGCAGGGCCACCAGAGATATTTTTCCAGTTGATGCTTTTGGCCAAGTCATTTGAAATTGTTTGCTGCATTGTTCGCCACAGAGTGTTTATATTGCGCTCTCCAACCAGGGGTCCGTTCTTCGTATGTGGATTACTCAGTTAGCTGGATTTTATTGTTGATGATTTGACATGATCCAGGATTGTTAGGTTCTTCAAAGCTCATACCGGAGTTGCTGTCATAGCAAGAGGTTATTTCACGTAAACAGGATTAGATTGCATCTTTTTAATTAAAGGTGATACTGAAAGTCTGTCGCAGCCACTGCTACTTTCTTACAAGTGTGCCTTATTAAACTAGGAAAAACTATTTTAAAAGATAATCATAATAATAGCCTATAATAATAGCCACAACCAGTTTTACTCATTGAGAGATTTATTTGTGAAGGAATAAATCCCATAATTTTATTGCAGTCATACACACATTAAGTACAGTTTGTTTGAGTCGTGCATTAATTTGAGCGGTGAGCTTTTGTGACCACTTCACAAATCTCAAAAATGCTTTTATGATGCACAATTAATTTAAACACAGTCAGTTATGACTTAATAGATCATATGGATTAAGAAACTTTAATTAATGCTGTCATGTATAACAAATCCACTTCAAAATTAAATTAATTGCTAATTACAACACTCTTGACATTGAAAAATGCAAAGCCTAAACACATTCTAGAAATGTGAAAAATAATATGGAATCGTTTAAAAATGGTTACACATTTAATTTTTGTATTAGAACTTTTATGTTATTTTGCTCATAGGCTGTTTCATTGATCTTAACTATATGATGTAATTAAGTTGCCAATCGCTGACAGCATTGCTGATCGTGATTTCGAGTATCGATATATCTGCCCTTTCCAATGAACCTGTCAACACGGAATAATCTCAGACAACATAATCCAGATATTTTAATCAAATCTGCTGACTTGTTTAAAGAACCAAATTAGCCAGAGATCAGTTATCAGGATTAAAAGATCTGGGATATGTCAAATTATCTCAGATGTATTAAGCGAGGTGCAAAGAATGGACCCCAGGACTAGATTATTAATAAGAGAAACATATGCTTCTTATCAGTTGTATCCATGTGACCTACCTTCTGATAACTCTTCAAATGACGAGTCCATCCAAAAATTACATTTCTGTCATAATTTACCCACCATCATGTTGTTCCAGTCATGTATGACTTGTTCATCTTCAGAACACAGGTGAAGATATTTGAAGAATGTTTTCAGCAGTTTGTGTCCACTCAATGAAGGTGAATAGCAACCATCACTTTAATACTCCAAAAAGAACAAAGAAACTATAAAAGTTCTCCATGCAGTTTGAAACATACCAGAATTGTTCTGAAGAAATATAATAATTTTATATGATGACATTTAAAAAAGTAATTCCTGACAATTTCCAGACAATAGTGCAAGCGCATATACCTAAGGCTTTAAGTGTCCTAACAGGCTGCATTAAACAATCCTTATCATTTTGATGCTGCCGTTATCTGCTGTTTAGACACTCAAAGCCTTAAACCAGTGCATCTGCACTCTTTACATTTACAAATTCAGAGGTTCTTTTAAATATCTTAAAGGGGTCATATGATGCTTTTTTAAAGATCA
>NW_015670237.1:0-541 GCF_001515625.1 Sinocyclocheilus rhinocerous
AGTCACACAGTCAAAATATAAAGAACTTTTTGGAAACTGAAATATGATTCAAGGATTTGTTTACAAAATAAATAAATAAATACCCCCAAAATTAAGATTATAAGGAATATAGGATTTTTGTTGTTGTTTTGTTCTGTTCTGTTTTTTTTTTGTTTTTTTTGGCAATCAATGTTTAGTGTGCATTATCCATTATAAATTATTAATAAAACATTTTGATTGTCATTTTGATTGGTTATATATAACTAAAAATGTATTTACAATACATTTTTATATTTTATAATATATTATCAACATCCATAATTTGTTTAGACTGAGTTTTCAGAGGCATTAAGATGCATTAAAATGTCCTCAACATTAGGGGGCGTTAGATTGACATATATGAGATGTACCGTGTCCTAGACTCCTGATGCTTCAGTCTGTGAAGCTGCTATTGACATGAACTACAGATGATTTCATGATCTCTCTCTCTCTCTATATATACAGTGGGTACGGAAAGTCTTAAATTTTTCACTCTTTGTTATATTGCAGCCATTTGCTAAAA
>NW_015670238.1:0-517 GCF_001515625.1 Sinocyclocheilus rhinocerous
AGATAATATGCATGAAATTGCGTTGCATGGCAATTGTGAAGCAGGAGTTGTCTAATATTCTAATAATTTTCACATAAGATCAGTTTGGTTATTGGGAAGTTGGGTTATTCTAAGAAATAGGAGCATTTTTAGTTTTAATGTGATTTAAAGTCAAATTTTTAAACATTCAGTAAGACTGTCAGTGAATTGTGAAATCAATCAATTGTAATTTATGCTGGGAGAGGATTGATGATAAAACAGGGTTGACAGTTTTTAGTTCAAGTTGATATTGCAAGGTCGTGAAACTACAAAGTGCTTATTATGAGGAGAATTTAATGCTGATATTTCAACAAATCTCCACTTTTCGATTTTCAAACATTTGCTATGCACATTCATCTAAACAGACTTGAACATTTAAGATTGAACTATTATCAAAAGTAACAAAAAGACAAGGAAAAAAACGAGACTAAGTTGTCTTGATTTTTAGATAAGAAATTATAGCAGATAATTTTGTATTAGAATATATATTAGGCTTTCA
>NW_015670239.1:0-884 GCF_001515625.1 Sinocyclocheilus rhinocerous
ATGAACCTTGTGCTTGCGAAAAGACAGCAAAGCCACTAAAACTCGGCGCTTTTCTCTCGTTTACATATTTATTTATTTTTCTACTCTTTCTCTGTTGATTTGTAATTGTCGTATATTGTTTTGGTCATCCTTGAACCCCTGGCATATGTTCTGTCACACTTGTATTTCTGAACGAATGTTTAATTAATAATAATAATAATAATAAAAAGTCCGGCTCTTTTGCCTCGGCTCCTTTAGAAGAGCCGGCTCTTATACGGCTCCCAAATGGCTCTTTATTTAGGATCACTCGGAGACTTCTATTTTAGCCCAATTTAGCAATTGTGAATGGTTTGTATGTTGATAAGCATTTTTTTTTTTTTAATCCAGGGATTTCATAAAAGCTTTTTTATTTTTATTTTTTTACGAAAAAAAAAAAAGTTTTTTAACATTTTTGTAAAACTTTAATTGAACACGGAACCACGGCAAACAAATCAAATAAATAAAGGCAAAAGTCTTAACATTAAGGTTAAGGTTGGCATTCAGAAATATGCAGTATACAATATTCAATATAAATTCAGTCTCCAATATCATTGAAATGCAGCCAGATGCTGCTTCTTTTTCGGAAACAGAAAGGCCAAAAAAAATCATTTATGGTACTTCTTTGCCGAAAGCCCCTTGAATTCTGCCACAATTTAGTAAAGAAAATATGATTGTGTACAGCATAATATTAAACTTTCCCATAATTATGACTAGTACTTCATTATAATTGAGAAAATGTCTCATAATGATGAGAAACTTTCTCGTAATAACGAATTCGTTTCTCATAACGAGTTAATACGTCATAAGATTCAGATAAAAACGTATGACTTTTTTATAATAAGGAGAAACTCTCGTAATAACGACTT
>NW_015670240.1:0-558 GCF_001515625.1 Sinocyclocheilus rhinocerous
TCTAAACAGCACATGGATCCTTTGTATTCGGGGTACAGGCGGTATGTACAGACAGATTATGTTTAGTGCTCTCAGGACAGGGTATCTTGTATTTCACAGGGGGGGATTCTAGCTCTGGTTAGCGAAACACATCCTCCTTACCTGACCCTCACTCATATAATTGAAAGAAAATAAAACATGGAGGCATTGCCAAGTTAATAATTCATCCTGAAACGACCTGTCAAAACCTGTTTTAACTTTCGACGGTGGAGTTTGAGTCTGAATCCATGTGTGAAAATGCTTACAGTTCGCATTTCTCTAAATTAATATTTTCTAAATGAATAATTTTTAATTTCCAAACTTTTCCATTTACTAGTTAATAAGCATTATGCAGTGTGCAGTTGCAACCACAAGCTTTGCCTTTCTGATCCATTATGAAATAGAATAAAGAAAGAATATAGAAAAGATAATCTGCAGATACACTGTAGAAAGGCATATATTTGCTGAGTGATTTATATCATCAGCAAAAAGAAAGCTCTAGACTTTTAAGTGTCTGAACTGCAAAGTATGTAGGATCAA
>NW_015670241.1:0-584 GCF_001515625.1 Sinocyclocheilus rhinocerous
TTTTTCATGTAAAAACCCCTGGAAAATTATGAATCGTTTAATTATTCATTTTTTTCCAAACTTTATTCCTTCAAGTGTTTATTTACAATTTATTCATGCATTCACAGATGAAGTCATCTGTGGCCTAGCTTTTATTATGATTCTATCTATTCTAAAGTGTGCATAGTCTTATAATGTTTTGAAACAATACTCAACATTTTTTATAAACACATAGACATTACCTCATGTTTGAGATCTGCTATCTGATCCTTGAGGTCTCGGATGTACTGGCTGGAGTCTGTGTTGTTGAGGTGACCTTGGACCTTTCCTTCCTCTTTCTAAATGAAAGGACAAAAAAAATATTTTACAAACAATATGCAAACCACCTAGAACAACTAGCAATCGTTTATAGAATTAGTTAATGCAAAATGAAAATTCTGTCATTTAACTAATCTCACGTTGTTCCAAACCTGTATGACTTACTCTCTTCCGTGGATAAAAGAATATAATTTCAGTATCATATCTGTTGCTCTTTTCCATGCACTATAAAAGTATTGTAAAGTACCGTTAATGTAGCTCATATGACTAGTGTGCTACAATCTTCA
>NW_015670242.1:0-687 GCF_001515625.1 Sinocyclocheilus rhinocerous
AATGCAAATAATTGCAACAAACTGTAACAGCATTTACTGTCAGTTCCTAATAATTATCTATCTATCTATCTATCTATCTATCTATCTATCATTTTCGGCCATATCAGCATCAAAGGCTATATTCATGGGAAACTCAACAATAATAAAACTGTCTTAAAATAGTCTTAATACCTATACTTCAATGAATTGCATACAACAATTTAACAATATTAGCGTTACAAACAATTAAATTATATACAATCCTTCAAATTGATATTTGCTTAAAAAAAAAAAAAAGTGTAATAATTTTTCAGAAGAAATTTTTCAAATGTCCATTAATGTACTAAGTAAAAATGTTTATACTTTGTCTAAATAATTAAAAAATAAAACACTAAAAACTAAAAATCAATCATTTTAAATGCTACAAATAAATTACAGCATCACAACATTATAATGTTATAAAATTATAAAATTATTATTAAATCATTAAGTGTTTAAAAGAATATATTTAAGTGAACATTACATTAATAGTTTTCATAAAAACTTGAAAAAGAGTATGTTCACTTAAACCCTAATTTTACATCACAAAAATGTTCTTTGTTAGTGAATTGTTAGTGAATAAATTACATTTTCAAACAGAAACTACAGTTGTGGCGATAGACGAGAACTCTATTAAAGGGATAGTTCACCCAAAAATGAAAATTTGAT
>NW_015670243.1:0-559 GCF_001515625.1 Sinocyclocheilus rhinocerous
AGACGCCAATCTCTGTCCCTCAGGGTCAAAGGCCAGACTCCAAACTGTGGATTCGTGACCCTCTAACGTGGCTCTACATTCCCAGTCATCATCCTCCTCTTTATAAATACACACTTTGTTGTCATAACTGGCTGATGCAAGAAGCTAAAAAGAAAATCAGTTTCACCTTTAGAAAAACAGCTGTCCTTGTATGTGTGTGAAAACATTAAGAATGAGAGTGCTGGATAACACGTTTGTGAATATTATACCTCCTGTGTTGGGTGCCACACGACATGTTTCACGTCCTGCGTGTGTGAATTCACAACACTTACACACTCATATTCATCCTCCTCATCCACTAGAAGGAAAATAAAGGGTTTAACACAAATAATAGTAATCTTAATAATTACTATAAGTCAAGACACTACAGGAAAAACTATTGTTTTTTCATGCACTGGTCAGTTTGGAGATTTTTGAGCTATTTTGCTTCCATAACTTTCAGATTAGTGCAGGGGTCTTCAACATTTTTCAGGGTAAGGACCCCTTAGGCGATAGAGACATGGAGCAGGGACCCCCTGAT
>NW_015670244.1:0-584 GCF_001515625.1 Sinocyclocheilus rhinocerous
TCCATTGGTTCTGCAGCTATCAGAGCAAGAGCTAAGGCTGAAGCAACCCGTGCACAGCTGTCCTTTGTTGAACAAGAAGCGGATGTAATAAAGAAAAAAGCTGATTTAGAAGCAAGTCTGCTGTTGTAGGCAGACTTGAAGAAGGGCAGTTGCTGTTGCATTAGCGAAGGCTGCAGGCTTATGAAGAAGCAATTGAAAGTGGAGAGTTAGTTGAGGAACCCCAAGTCCCCGAACAACCTCTCAGCCCAGCTGAACCGACTAGTGATTATGTGCAAAAGCTCTCACAAGCATGTCTTGAAGACATCCATACATGGTAAGCTCTAGTCTGTTAAAGTTTGATGACCATGCTGAAAATTACTGGTCATGGAAAGCATATTTTAAGAGTGCTTCTAAAGATCTTAACTTGACACCCTAAGAAGAACTTGATTTGTTGACAAAATGGCTTGGACCTGAGTCATCAGAGCATGCCAAACGAATTTGTTCTATATATGTTCTTCATCCTGAATCAGGCCTTAACATGTTGTGGCAAAGACTGGAGGAAGTTATGGAGCACCAGACATGGTGGAGCATGCCTTGTTGAAAAA
>NW_015670245.1:0-681 GCF_001515625.1 Sinocyclocheilus rhinocerous
CTGTTTGCGCTGAAATTGAGCCAGTATTAGTGGTGTTGATGGTAACGCAACTGACGACTATTAACACCAGCTCTGAGCAGAAATCTGCTTCATTCCTGATCGCTGCAGGATTTCAGTAGAAACAGAGCAGAATACACATGTGTACTGAACTACTGCTGAGGAAACGTTTCATTTGCCTCTCCCACTTTTTCCCCGACCCTTACTATGTTACTGTGCTCTGTTTGTGAACAGAAGACACGTTGATACAATTATTTATTTGAAATTACTTGAAGGTTTGGCTAATCAGAGGCAAACCTGTAGAATTCTTTATTAATTGTTTTGGTTTACTTGTACAAATAAATGATTTGTGTCAATAAAATGCCTAAATAAAATGATTTTCATTGTGTGCTGTGATTTTGTGTGATTTAGAATGTTGTTGTTTTAAACAGGTCTATGCTGAATATAACAGAAGTGCATTCATTTGATGTCATCGTTGAATATAACCGTCTTGGACTGTTTCAGGCAGGCTGGTAAACCAAAGGTTGCAAAATTATCATTGCCCTTTGAATAAAGGTGACCTGACTTGAATGATTGGCACTGAAACCAGGGTCAGCCTATAGAACCAAACGTGCAATTAATGTCGTTTAAAATTTAGTATTTAGTGTCATGTCCAGAATCTGGAAATATCTGGTTTCTCATGCA
>NW_015670246.1:0-1137 GCF_001515625.1 Sinocyclocheilus rhinocerous
CACATGCATATAAAACAAAGTGTGTGTGTGTGTATATATATATTTTATTTTAGTATTTTATTAATTGATATTAATTATTTAGTACTAACATGAATGACTTAATAGTAAAAATAAAATTACTGTTTAAATGACTAATTACTACTAATATTTAGATTTTTTTCACGTTGTATGTGTGTATGTATATATATATATATACACGTATATTATGTATACTTTACTATTATAGTATTTATTTATATTTACCCATTTTTTATATATTTTGTTTTATTTTATGCTATATTTAAATTTATAAAAAATATATATATTTTTTTTTGTAAGTTTAGATTTGGTTCTCTGTCCATATTATCAGCTTTAACAACTGTTTTAGTATCTGTTTGCATTGAAAGTCCAGGTGTTTCATCTCACCAAATGTGTGCTGAATATAGAAAAACTGTATAATATAATGGCGGTAATTTAATGTTGTTGCTTTTACACATTTCTGAAAAATCATTCAAGATCATGAACAGTGTTATGGATGTTCTTCACCAGACTTGAGCCAAACCTGATTAAACAGCAGCTAAATATTGAATAATTGATGAACATGAACCAGTGGAGTGTGTTTCCTAGAATCACGTGAACAGCAACAGGAATGAATCCAGCATTAATAGCCTCGTGTCATGTTGGCATTAGTGCTCATAATCCTCCGTTTGTCCCGAATCGCTCAGATTACGCCATTCCTCGAGAGTCTTTCGGTACATGCACACCGCGTGTATTACCCAGAATCCCGTTGGGCGCCGGCCTCAGATAAAGCTTATGAATCCCGTCCAAACGGCTCAGACTGTCACTGACGTCTGATCGGGGAAAAAACATTACTATATACATTAGTCTTCACTTAGCACATGTTTTCTCATCCAGAGCAATTCAGCCTTCATGCCAAAAAATATATATGTAAAAATATTTCAAAATATGCGAAAAACTTAATTTTGCTAAAATATGTTTCAAAATATATTTACATAAATACATTTTCTACCAATATATTTTTTTGGCCATTTAAAAAAAACAAAACATTTTTTTAAATAAAACATGTATTTTTAAAAGCATTTAAAGCACATTTTGCCCATCATATATTTCATTTTCAGAAAGAAAAAAAATTTTTTT
>NW_015670247.1:0-1154 GCF_001515625.1 Sinocyclocheilus rhinocerous
CTTGGAGTGTAAACATAGTTATTTGACTCTTCAAGATTAGTAGACTGAGCAGCAGTCAAACAATAACATTCCACTGCTTGATAAAATATATTTTTACCTCCGTGTTGAACAGTTGAGCAGTTGTGTTAAATTCAAGCTGTACTGAGTTTCAGACCTCACAGTGCCTTGGCTCTTTTATTTCAATTTATCTTTGATAGTGTTTGTAATGTTACATGTGCCAGTTTTAAATGTCTGTAAAATACCTGCAACTCTTGTATGATAATTAGTTTAAAGATTTTCTTTAAATGTTTCCTTTAAAGTCATCAGGAAATAAAACCTTTATTGACCTGTTCAAAAAATGTTGAGGTATTTCATTCACCAAAGGCGCATTAAATCATTTCTGTTTAATATGAATGCTGCTCTTTTGAAATTTCTGTATTCTATTAAACCTCACAAATGTTTTCAACATTGATGATGATGTTGATAGTAATAACAATACTAATAATAAACGTTTCTAGAGTACCAAAACAGTATATTAGAATGATTTCTGAATTGAAAGATCATGTGACACTGAAGACTGGAGCAATGGCGAGAGAAAATTTATTTTAATTCAATAAATTAGGCTAATTTTAAATTTAAAATATATAGTAGAAAACCGCTATTTTAAATCTTATAACATTTTTCGCAGTTTTTCTGTTTTTCGGCCTTTGTGAACATAAGAGATTTTTCAAACTCTGAACCTAACTTTTAAACGATATTGCACTTTCCTGATGTTCGTTCCTGGTCATATTGTGAGTGATCCATTGGTGAATGTTAATCCAAATGAAAAATATGACATCTTTTATGAAACAACTTGCCTTACTTACACTTTACTTACACAGACTATTGTATAATGTTAACCAATAGATGTTTTGGCAAACTTGCAATCAGTCTGGCACAATTATAGTATGTAATGGCCAGTTTTCACAATCCAAACAAATCCCAATTGATATTAGATTGGATTGACTTTGAGGAGAGCCAGTCAGCAGCCTACACAGAATCTGTGCTGATAATGAAGGAAAATTGCTTCCAGATTCTGTGGAATAAATTTGAAATATTGTAAAAATATGTTAAAGAAAGCTTCTGCAAAATGCAGTTGCAATATGGTTGGAGGTTGTGTAGAATATTGTAAATCA
>NW_015670248.1:0-751 GCF_001515625.1 Sinocyclocheilus rhinocerous
TGAGGCGATCACAAATTCGTGTACAGTTTATGGAGCTAATCGCAAGATTTTAGGGGGGCTGAGTAGTCCTTTTATAGCCCCCCTAAAAATGGCCTAGCAACGCCCATGCTGTCGATGCCTGGCTTTCGTCCCTTAAGGGATCTAAAACAGTGATGACTTTTAATTCAATCAACCAAGAAGAAAACTCCCTCTGTTTGGAACCATTCAAGCAAACAGATGGTTGAGTGTTACCTCGGGATCCCTATGCATACATCCATTTGGAATAAGCAGGAAAAGACAGATTTACATTGAGACGTTGAGCCTGGAGGCTCACAGAATCCACACAGCATGACTCTCTCGATCTTTAAGGACCCGTGGTACCCTGCCCCCTCTGGACAGTCCAAAATGCACCCTTTGTCTTCCTAACCAAAATCACATGAACTCATGCAGATGATTTTTGAAAGACCATCATTTAGAGTATTGCTAGTAGGGCAACTATAATCACGAATAATGTGTTTTATATCTTTTTTTATGCTTGATGTGTTTTATGTAATCGGTGGAGTTTAATTTATGTTTTATAACCCTTTTTAGTAAATAAAGTTATTAAATGGTCGTGATATTTGCAGAGCATTGATGTGAATGAAAAGTTGGTGTTATATACAATACTCACATTACAACTCTTTATTGAAGCTGTAATGGTGCCCATTAGCTGAGTCTGATGCATGTTACTGTACAGGTGCATCTCAATAAATTTGAATGTCGTGGAAAAGTT
>NW_015670249.1:0-575 GCF_001515625.1 Sinocyclocheilus rhinocerous
TTATTTATCTTAATGTAATTTATTACTATTATTATGATTATTATTATTATTTCATTGTTCATTATGTATTTTCTTACATTTTATTATATGTTTTTCTTTTTTTTCATTTGTTCTCCAAGGCTTTGGCAATTGTGTGTAGTTTATGTTTTTGTTTGTTTGTTTTTGTATTATATACATAAATATATCATATTCAGTTATGACACGTGAGAACCAGTGCATTTTTGCTGCATCAGATCCAGCATTTTTAAAATCTGATGACTAAGATTTCATGTACTTTTTAAAGAAACATTCTTGGAAAAAAATGTATTTTGTGTTCCACACAAATAAAAGAATAATAAATCAATATAGAAATAATTGTACAATAATGAATAAAGCAAACCTAAATGCAAAAAAATGCACACAAAAATGTTGAGGTGCAAGTTATGAAAAAAAAAATGTATCAAAAAAGGAAACTTATTTATTTATTAAACCAAAATTGTAGCTGATGTTTAAATGAATGAATGAATGAATTATCATTGGATTAACATATTTTGTAATTAATTGTGGTTTTATAATGAATAAAGCAAACCTAAATT
>NW_015670250.1:0-566 GCF_001515625.1 Sinocyclocheilus rhinocerous
ATAAGTAAACGCAGCAAATATACAAATTAAGCAAATACAGAAATGCAAATGTAAAATATAGAGCAACTTGGTAAAATGTGCAACTGAAAATTTGAAACATGCTCTTGTTGTGGTACCATGTTTGTTTTATTTTCATTTTATGTTACTAACTTTATGTATCATTTTGCCAATTTATTTATATATATTTAGTATATCGTTTCATATAGATGTGCGACTTTTCTAGTTGAATATATTTGAAAATGTAATTTAGTAGCAGCCATTACTCCAGTCTTCAATGAAATTATTCAAATAGAAAACGGTTCTTTTAAATTATAATAATATTTCACAATATTAGTTTTTTTCTGTATTTTTAATCGAATAAATGCAGCCTTGCTGAGCATAAGAGACTTCTTTCAAAAACACTAAACACATTTTGTTTTTTTCAAATGGTGCATTGAATATATAGGCATAAACTCCAAAAAAAAACAAAAAACAGACAAGATACAGCAAAGACTCTATTAAACTAAAAGTTTATTGCCATTTTCAACTTTTGAGTACTTTGCACTTTAAGCCTTATTAAGCTGGCT
>NW_015670251.1:0-807 GCF_001515625.1 Sinocyclocheilus rhinocerous
TTTGAGAACTTAAGAATTGCACTTAGAAATACCTTAAGATATTTCGGTTAAAATTCGGTTAATGCACATTCTGTTTGTGTTCTCTGTAACTTATATGGTCCAAATTTTCATATTTCTGAAAAGACTTTAAGCTCATGATGTGAACGGACACAGCAACAAATATTATTGAAAGAACACACTTATCTAACTGAACACACTGCAGCAGCCACATGACACACACATGCCTCCTGCACTTTAACCTTCACACTCCAATTTGACCCAAATCATGTGCATTGACACAAAGAGCAGAATGTCCCTTCAGTCTTTGCTATCCCAGCTATAAGTACACCATTTGTGGGTTGATTTCCATGAAAAGTATAAACACTGCGACACTTCCAACACACTATTCTATCAGTCTTTTTTTCCTGTTTTATGCTGCAACTGCAATAGCAGAAAAATGTTTTAAGGGTGCTATTCTTTTTAAAATTATTTTATAGAATTATATGTCAGACTGTGCCTCGTAACATCAAAAAGCTGGCAATCAAACACTTGCTCAGTTAACGCAAGCATGATTCATAAAAAGGATTTCAACAGGAACTATGGCTCATAAATGTCTTGCTAACAGATATGACTGACAGACGTTTTTCTCACATGTTCACACATCTGTTACCCATCAGCAAAATTTTCCCTCCTGATTCTTATCAATCTGACCTACTATCAAGGATGGTTTATTTAATACAACCTGTCCATTATCGCTATAAGATCAAATCTGGAACCTCTCATCAAACCCTCTTAATGCTTGATGTTTATTGCCACTCAAAGGTCACA
>NW_015670252.1:0-831 GCF_001515625.1 Sinocyclocheilus rhinocerous
TTCCACCACATAAGAAAAAAAAATCATGCTTTGGTAAATTATCATTATGTCATAAACGGTCAAAATGATGAGATAAAAAGTCATAATTGTGACATAAAATTCCGAGATAAATTGATCACCATGTAAACACATTTTGATTACATAAGGAAAAAAGTCATAGTTATGACATAAACAGTCAAAATTATGAGATACCAGGTCATAACTATGAGATACAATCAAAATTATGACATAAAAAGTGAAATTATTAGATATTAAATCATAAGATAAAAGTTACAATTATGAGATAAAATGTCGTAATTATGAGAAAAAAAAGTAAAAATCCGTAGATAAGAGATGTCATCAAAAAATGTCACTTTTATGTCATAATTATGAATTTTTATCTCGTAATTTTATTATATTTGTATATTATATGTTATAAGGATTTATCAAAGATATTTTATATCACATGGTGGAAATAGACTTGCATAAATAGCAAGAGTACATAAAATATCTGTGAATAGCAGCTCAGATAATTTGATCTTGGAAGAAATTGATGAGACTTCTAACTGATATACTCTGATATACTGTTATATTGTACAATATAAGTGTGAGACTGTTGAGATTTCTTCTAAACACTAGAGGAGATATATGTGAAATTACTGGGGTCTTTTGGAGACAAGCAAATATCTCAATTGAGCAATCACAATGCTGTCTATGAGGGATTATATTGACATATGGTAAGGAATTAAGCAAACATTTGTGAATATTATGAATATTCATTTAGATATGTAAAAGTTTTATCTGTATAACCTGTTATTTGTTTTGGTATTACCCAATAGTCAGACTTATTCA